>NW_021703776.1:58370293-58438493 GCF_005190385.1 Monodon monoceros | reverse complement strand
TCTTTTTTTTTTTTTTTTTTTTTTTTTTGCGGTACGCGGGCCTCTCACTGTTGTGGCCTCTCCCGTTGAGGAGCACAGGCTCCGGACGCGCAGGCTCAGCGGCCATGGCTCACGGGCCCAGCCGCTCCGCAGCATGAGGGATCTTCCCGGACCGGGGCACGAACCTGCGTCCCCCGCATCGGTAGGCGGACTCTCAACCACTGCGCCACCAGGGAAGCCCTTGTTTTGTTTTTAATGCAGCTTGTAGAATAGTTGAGGGCTCTGGAGCACTCTCCAGTCACATTGGACTGAGTCCTCCTGACACTCATCTACATGGAACTTGAAACATCCCAGCCTGGTATACGGAGACCCAAGCACCTCCACTCCGCCCCCCTTCCATTCTTCTTCTTCTTTGTGTAATGCAGTCTTGATGCAGCTTAATGTGGAGCCCTTCAAGGACATATGGCCCATCACAACCTTGACCTCTCTGTCAGAATAGAACTTCCTGTTTTTTTCAGAGTTCTTCTGACCAAAGGCATCACCTACCTCTCTGACTAGTAATCTTTAGCTGGTGGACTGTCTGACCTGGCTATGTCACCTAGTAGGGTTGTCTCCCTCTGGGCTTTGAAGGAGACAACACCTGGATTCAAACTCTGGTTCTGCCACTTATTAGCTGTGGGACCTTGAGCAAATTACTCACATTTGCTGAGGTTCAGTTTCTCCACCCCCAACCAAACTCCTGATAACGTAGGGCGTGGTGAAAATTAAATGACATGAGAGGTGTAAAGTCACAGTGTACCTGGTATACAGTTTGTGCTCCATAAGTGATTGTAAATTTTTTACTTGAAAGATGGAATCTATGATTTGAACAACTTTTGCTTTCTCCACTGGAGATAACTGGAGATAACTAACTCATCAGCAGTGACTTGTTCTACCAGGGGAAATGCTCATCTTCGGCCCAAGGTTTGTATCTTTCTTGTCCCAAATCAAGAAATATGCCAACAGGTTTCATCACTCAGAAGTCTCACAAAGGGATGTCAAATTCTATTTCTGCAGTTTGGATGATGATATCTACCCTCATAGAGCTTTACAGTCCTTAGTTAGAGAAAGTAAAGCATGGCCCTGTGAAGTAGGTTATTTTTTTATTCCCAATTGACAGATGAAGGGACAGAGGGACACTTGCTGTGAAGGCATCACCCCAAGGCACCCTGTGTACAAAAGTAGAATAAGATGGAAAATAGGTTTTTTTTCCACTGGGCCCAGAGGTCAGAAGAATACAAGACCAACAAATACGCTTGCTGAGTAGAAACGGGATGACTGGGGAGGCTTAGCTAATTGGTAGGAGATGGACAGAAACTCTGAAGTCCATTATTTTGAAGAACAAAAGGAAAGCTCTAGGTTCAGTACTAAAATCTGAAAGTTAATCAATAACTTGGATTGTTAAAGTCATAACCAGCAGAGAAAACTCAGCAGGCATGATCGCTCACCATCAACTTAGTTTCAGAGGCTTAATGGCTCGCTGCTACTTGCAAAAATGTTTAATATCAATATATTAGCAGAAGGTAGAGGAAACAAGATGCTAACCTCCTCCTCAGTAGGCTCAGGAACCTGTTTGTGGACCTTCCAAAGCATTCCTCTAAATGAAGCAATAAGAAAATTCATTCATATATTTTATTCACTCATGTACGGCCTTATTTCTAGGTAATGCCTATCTGCTGGTAAAAACGGGAATATTGGTGCTACAAAGATCTGTAAGTCTGTTTGAGAAGTAGGGATTTTTTAAAGATATTTCGACCTTCTTTCTTCAAACAGTAGAGTACTTATGGGATGAAAGGAGTCTTGATAACTTAGTCTATTTAGGCTTAAAGATTACCATTTTGTTTTAACTTAGCATTCATGCTTAGCTTAGCATTTAAAGCCTTCCCACCTTCCCTTTCCAAACATATTTCCTGTTGTCCCTGTCACAAACGTAACCCTGCCTCACCTCATCCTCTAACCACTGGGGCTGCCAGCACTGGCCTTTTCCCATCCCTCCCTGCTGGACCTCCTACAGACCGTGAAGGTTCAAGAAGAATGCACCTTCTTGGGGAATCATTCCTGAACCCCAAGCCAGAAATCGGCTCTCCTTCTGTTGAATTCCTATAGTCTTTTCTCTGCACCTCTCAAATGGCAGATGCTCTGTCTTGCTTTGGTCGCAATTGTGGAACATATTTGACCTCCCTACTTTATTAAAAGCTTCCTGGGGGGTAGGATCCTTGTCTGGCCGGCCTTTGTAGTCTCTACCATGCTTTACACACAATAGGTGCTCAGTGGATATCTGTGGAATAAGTGAGTAAACCAAGGAACAAATGAATCCATGAATGGTTCTCATGTACACCAATTAATTTTCACATCAGTAGCTGTGACCACTGAGCAACTAGGTGATGAGTGATGCATCTGGAGCACAAAAAAGTTGACGGGCATGTTAAGGACCCACTATTTTGCTGTGAACAAGAAAAACTAAGATGGTGAAAACAAGAATAAATTTCCATGGAGCAAATGTTTGCATTCCCCACCCCCACTCCCATCACCAGCTGTTACAACTCCTGTAATTTATTGTTTACAGAGTAGCTCTTCTGTTACTGTTGTTTGTTTATTTTTGCTTTACTGTTCCTTCCTTTGAAGTTTAAAGGCAGATGTGAAAACACCGAAGGGTGCATGCGGTTGTTGTGGCTGGAGCTGGGCTCCCACATTTCAGGCACTTGGGGGTGTTTGTGAAGGTCATTCCTCTTCTCTGTGCTAAGCATAGAATGAAACATTCCTGACTTTCAAGATTAATCCAGGAGCCATCTTTCGGGAGAAGAGTGGGGCTCTTTGCCAACTAGTTTAAAATATTTTATGGCAAATACTCTACTATAGAAAAGGGGTCCTTTTGCCATTAATTTCTCAACATAGATATACTCTTTGTTGTAGTGAGAAATATTTCCCTTTGCAGTTTAAGCCGTGTTTCAAATGCAAAGATACCTAGTCCTGTTAAAGAGAAAACACTGGCTCTTCCGGGGTAACGTCAGGTGTAACTAAAGGCAGAAGCTGAGAAACAGTGCACGTCCTCCGAAGAGGTGCGCAGGCAGCCCAGGGCTGGGTGACTGGAGCAGACAGCTCAGACGCCGCAGGTAGCAGCCCAGCCTCTGAACAAAAGGAGTCCACACCTGGGGAGCAGACAAAGGAGGCCGCCTCGGCTACCCAAGTCCCAGTTCACACCGCCTGCCGCTGGGGACCCCTAGTGGCGACATGCCGCAAGCACAAGTGTTCCTGAATCTGAGATGCGGAGGGGTCCGGGGTAACACCGAGTTTCCCTGTTTGCCACTTAACTTGGGAGATCAGGCACACACTTATGGCATGGCTGTCAGCTACAACCTCTTTGACTTGAGAGAGAAGTGGGGAGGAAGAGAGAGACAGAGGTATTGAGAGAGAAAAAGAGAAATGAAGGCTTTTCTTTCTTTCTAAAGGAAAAAAAAATCAGAGTTCAGAAATTCAGTGATAGAGTTCAAAAACTCATTGAATATGCATTCTTCCACAGTTCAACTCTGGCTTTGTTCCCTGACTTTTTAGATAACAAAAATCTTTTCTACCCTCTATGTCCAAAGAGAAATCTAGGATAAACTAAACTGAAGAGAGCTCTAAGCCTACTCTGGGCAAATGTGTGCAGTGAGTTTGTTTTTCATGTCTTCTGGGGTACCTCTGGCTTTATGCTTTCATTATCGAAGTTTGCTTTCATAAAAGTATCAGATGGATTTGTTCTCTAACTTTTCACTCATTTATGCATTCACCATTTCACTCAGTGATGTTTATTGAGCACTCACCTGTGTCAGGGAGTACGCTAGGAAGAAAGTATGCTGGGAAGAAAGATAAGAGGAAAGCTACATTCTTGCCCTGGGGCATCCTACAGTATGATGCCTCTCCTCCTCCCTGGAACATTTACATTTTAGCTGGGACAAGGTTTTAAGCTACAAAAATTATCTCTAATTGGGAATTATAGGTATTACCTATGCTGGTGGCAACTTTAATTTCAGCATTTTTTTTTTAACAAAACATCCAAAATTAAGCCTTAAAGTCTGTTTCTAGATAATTGGCATTTTCTCATTCAGTTTTAGCTTGTCAGCTCAGAGAACTAAACATGATACTGTACTCTAAATGTTCTGTGCCCTCACCTCCCAGAAAAGTTCTGAATCAATATTCTCATTTCATTCCCTGTGGCAGCTACAGATTCAACACAACAGAAACAAACCTTTTTTTTTTTTTTTTTTTTTTAAGGAAGGAGGGTAAGTGGGCATTGGAAGAAAGCTAACAGACACAATATCTGGGCCAATTTTCTGATATAAGAAAACATATTTTAGCCTTTTGCAAATATTCCAGATTTGTTTGTAAAACAAGGTATGAAATGATTCTGGAAAAGTTGAATGTGTATCTATGCAGTCAGACAGACCCAGATTTCAATCTTAGTTTGTCATTTGTTAGCTGTGAGACCTTCAGCAAGTTACTTCATCTCAGTCTCCTGATCTTTAAAATGGGGTGAACAGTACTTACTTCAGAGTTTGTGAAGCCCAAATGAAACAACAGATGTAATACAGTGTCTACCACATAGAAGCCCAGTTAGGAGTTCTGGGTGTCTATTCCTCAGAGCAAAGCACAGTGTGCTTACACCTATCTCTCCAGAGTAGTCTGGAAGAATAATGGTCTGAGGCAAAAGTAATTTTCATCTCTACCTACCACTCCTATGTTCCATCACTTGTGTGAGATTACATTAAGACAGGTGAGAGAGGCCTGGGCTCTGGAGATAAATCAGAGTTCAAACCCTGATTCTGCTACATATCATGTGGTAACCTTGGACAAGGAGCTTAACTTTTCTTATTCTTAGGTAAAAGGCAATGATATTAGTGTATGCAACGTTATTTTAGTACTCAATAATATTTATGTCCAGCTGGAGAGAGGGTGACTTTGCTAGGTGGAGAGTGTTTCAGAATCTCCAGGGAGTGGCATGTATAATATTAAAAGTTTTACTCAAGTCCTCTCTCTCCCTCTCTCTCTCTCACACACACACACACACCCACACCCACACACACCCACACACACACACCCTACACAAGATGGCAATGCCTCACACTGAGACATTTTCCCACCAGCCTCTTTGGATAAGAATCCTGGTAGAATTTGAAAGTAGGGTTCAGGGTAAGAAGGTAGGCAGATTACATAAACTCTCTGTTAAATCTGGCCCCCATAAGAAAAAAGGGGAGAAAACTCATATTTGCTGACGACTACTATTGCTGCTACTTTTATCACCACTCAGGACGTTCCCTGCCACTAGTGATACAGAAAAATCACCTTCCACATAATAAGCATTTATTGTGCGCCAGGACCATGCTGTACATGTTAACCTATATTCACAACAATCCTGAAGTCAGAATCGTGAGCTCCATTTTCCATCTGGGGAAACTGAGGCCAAAAAACTTACATCACATCTTAAAATGAACTACAAACCTAGTGGTACGTATCAGCATCCTCACTTTATTTGGTTAAGAAAACCAAAAGTGAGAGAGGGTACATAATTTATCACGGTTACAGGCATCAATTTGAACCCCGCTTTGGCTGATTCTTTTCAGAACACATGAAAAGAAAATTGACTTTTTAGTGTTTGTTTGAAGTTTCTTTCTGCTTTTTTGGTAAACACTTTCCTGTTTGAGCCTTTTCTCAGGTGAGAAATGAAGTCTTTACATTTTCTTTGCTTTAAGCACTGGTGTTCCTCTATTTGAACCCAGAAGGACACTATCATTTTCCTTGCCTGAAACACACACCTTTGCACAGGCCGGGCTCTGGACAGTTCACAGGATGAGCTTGGGATCTGACTCCAAGGACCTGGGCAGGGACGGGCATAGTGTCGGGGATACTAAGGCATTTGCCCAAGTGAGGGGATTTCAGGGAACCACGAATGCTCCTGATCAAAAACTCCATCCTAGGGCTTCCCTGGTGGCGCAGTGGTTAAGAATCCGCCTGCCAATGCAGGGGACATGGGTTCAAGCCCTGGTCCAGGAAGATCCCACATGTCACAGAGCAACTAAGCCTGTGCGCCACAACTACTGAGCCTGTGCTCTAGAGCCCGCGAGCCACAACTACTGAGCCTGTGTGCCACAACTACTGAAGCCCACGCGCCTAGAGCCCGTGCTCCGCAACAAGAGAAGCCACCGCAATGAGAAGCCCGCGCACCGCAACGAAGAGTAGCCCAGCTCGCAGCAACCAGAGAAAGCCTGTGCACAGCAATGAAGACCCAACGCAAAAATAAATAAAAACAAAAACAAAAACAAAAACAACTCCATCCTATCCAGCTTCCAGTTACTGGAAGTCCCATAAGTAGAACTTCCACTTTTTTTTGGAAAAAAATTTTAATTGAAGTACAGTTAATTTACAATGTTGTGTGAGCTTCAGGTGAGAATTTTCACTTCTGACTTAATCAAACAGTGCTGTGAACACCTACTAGAATTCAGTCACCTTTGGGGGACCTAAGACATTAAACCATAGCTATTTTCACTTGAGTGAGTTTCCCTATCCCCTAAACTGATTTTAATACCCAGGGATTTTATACCAATTTTAATTGATTTTAACACCAATACACAGGACAGGGCTATGCAACATTTAAGGTGTCTACAGATTACCTAGGAGTCTTGGTAAAATGCAGATTCAGATTCCGCAGGTATGGGGCAGACCCCAATTCTGCATTTCTAACAAGCTCCCAGGTGATGCAGATGGTGCGTCAATACACCTTGAATAACAAGGGTCCTGGGGCAATGGTTTGCAACTCTGGCTGCACATCAGAGTCACCTAAAAGCCTTTCAGAAATCCCAATGCCCAGCTTGCACCCCAGGAAAATCAAATCGAAAATCTCTGCGGGTGGGAACCAAACATCGGTATTTTTTATAACTCCTTGGTGATTCCAATGTACTGCTAAGATTTAGAGCCACTTATGGGAAAGACGGGATTTAGAAAAGAGAACGTACTGTCAAAGGAGTCAGTTGGGAATGGGGAGGGCTAATGCTGCTTTAATGATTTTTTTAGGACCGTCTCTGGTCATAAAGGAAAAAGAGAGAATCAAGTTGTTGTCAAGACCTTTTATACGACCACACGACCCCCGCCACTGTGATGAAAGAAAACAGAATATAATCTAACATTCGGATAAAATCTTCTCAATCAACATGGGGGCAATTCTTCTTTGAATTTTAGTCCACATTATGATTTTTAAAATATACTTCTCGATGAATAAGCATCAATATGCTATGACCTTAGGGCCAATCCCACAAGAGCCACCAGCCGTCAGGGAGGCAGATGTTTCCCAGCAAATCCACTCTATCATTTCTCAATCAGAAAGAAGATTAGAGATGGGATTTTCAGCTCAGATGGGGTTGTAGAGCGATGTTTATGCCAGAGAAGTACTTCACGCCACAGCTAGAAAAATCGCTTTGGAGAAGAAACCCCCTCAACTTCTTATGCGTCATGAATATATGAAAATGAAACCCTCAGGTTGGACATAAAGAGGTAGTAACATAGGTGAATGAACTTGACTTCCACTTCCTATGTGGCAGCAGCAGGCAGGCAAAAGGTATTTTAGCTAACTCTTTATACCCAAAGTATTTATCCTCACCCACATACACTCCCATTCCTCAGGGCTGAAACTGAAAAGGTGACAAGGTAAACCAAAATGTTTACAGCAGTTAATTCAGGTATGATGGTTAATTTCATGTGTCAACCTGACTGAGCCATGGGGTGCCCAGATATTTGGTCAAACATTATTCTGGGTGTTTCCATGAGGCTGGTTTTGGATGAAATTAACATTTAAATCAGTAGACTGAGTAAAGCAGATCATCCTCCCTAATGTGGATGGGCCCCATCTAATCAGCAGAAGGCCTGAATAAAACAAAAAGGCTGATCCTCCCCGAGTAAGAGAGAGTTCTTCCCCAAAGCCTTCAGACTGCGACACCAGTTCTTTCCTTGCCTTTGTTTCTTGATTTGAAACATCAGCTCTTTCTGGGTCTTAAGCCTGTTGACCTTTGGACTAGAAATAAACCATCAGTTCTCCTAGGTCTCCAGTTTGCTCACTGCAGATCCAGAACTTACCGGCCTCCATATATAAAGGAATTGGCTTGGCCATATATATTCTACTGATTTTGTCTATCTGGAGAACCTTGACTAATAATTCATAAGGGCAATTTTTCATCTTTTGTATTTCTCCATATTTTCATATATTTTTCTAAAATGGGATTGTACCATCACTGATTTTTAAATTGTGGGCTATTAAATGAACAACCGGAAGAACCATATCCTCTTACATCACAGGTGTCTATACTTCAGAGCAATGTGGCTTCTCCAACTTGAAAACCTATGAATATTACCTGCAGAGCTGTTAAAACTGGGTCCCCCCCTCAGAGATTCTGATTCAGGAGGTCTGGGCGGGGAGGAGGGGATGAGTGTCTGCATCTCTCACAAGCTCCTGGGCGATGCTATTCCATGAACCCTGCTCTGAGTGAAGAGGTCTACCATCATTGTAATAATGATCACAGCCCCTTTCCAGGGGACTGCCCTTTGATCTCCACTTCCTGTGTTTATACCACCAGTTCAGCCCTTAAAGAAATTCCACTATGATTTGCAGTTTTCTTTCTATCTGGCGCTCTCACGCGATGGGAAGATTCTGGAGGGCAGCAATGATGTTTTGCCACTTTTGCATCTCCCTTCCCCAACCCAAGAACCTTTCCTATAATGGAATTTCAAAAATGTTTGTAAAATCCAGCTGAGTGTTTATCTTTGTTCTGGTTTCCGAAGCCATTTAAAGGCGGCAGGCTGTCCTGATTTTCCACACAAAAAGGCAGGAGTAGAATTCACACAATAGGATGCTGTCTGATATTCTCTTCTGCTCTGTCTGAAGAATTTAACCTTCTATAAGCCTAGCTCCAACTCTTTTTGGGACATTTATATCTAGAATCTTAATGTTTCATACCCTCTTGTGACGTTGAAGTCTTTTCTATTGAACCCTAATGATCTCGGGGGACACTGAGTTCACTCAATTTATATTTCTAGACATGTAAATGTATGGAATTGTGTAGATAAAATGTTTAAATGTTGAACTGACTTTTTGAATTTTGATCCAAATGTGTAATACTGGGTAAAAATATCCTAGGGTTGTAAGTGAGTAATATTGACTGAACTTGTCAAGTAGTTGAATATGATGATCTGGCAAGACTTAGGGAGAAGTCTGAACAAAGTTGCAACTTTATACACTTTCATTTTGATACGAGTCTTCGTCTCCCCATTTGGTTACACTCTGTGTGTCATACCACAATGACTAGCTTTCTTCTCTTAATGCTGTTTGTGATCTTATTTTATTATTGTTAGACAGAACACTATAGGCTCATACAATTCTTTTAAGGCATTCAGAATCGAAATCTTCCATCACTGCTAACCTTCCTCTGCCCTCCTATTTTTCAAGCTCTATCATTACCTTCTCTTTTGCAGAGCATCCTGTCACAGCCTCAGAACAGAAGTTCAGCTTGTTTGCATACGCATTTGCATGTCTTCATTAAGAGGAAGACAGCAAAGTGATTAATGAATGTTATTTCACATTTTGCAAAAGAAATATGTCTATTTTTTTAATATTCTGCATTCAAATCACTGAAAGAAATAGTTATAAGTTAGCTGAACATCAAGTCACTTACAGCATTTGTTATTTAAAATGTTTTTCTTAAAAAGTAATCATGCTAACTGTAGACGTGTTAGAAGTAAAAAAGAGATCAGCAAAAGAAAAGACAAATTGTCCATAATCCCATCAGCATGAATAACTATGTTAATACTTTTGTTGTATTTTTCTCCCTGTGGGGATTAGCAGTTTAGCAGTCTGCTCTTTGCAGTTTATGTAGGAATATGAATACACACGTGTAAAATACTTTGTTAGGACATATATCAAAAGTGGCTATCTCTTTGTATGTTGAAATTATTATGACTACTTTAATTTTCTATATTGTGTCATTTAAAACGATTATATTTTACTTTTATATTGGAATCAGTAAGAAAGCTACCTTTGTTTTGGAATAAATTTATATGAATATTCCCCATGTCATTACATAGTCTTAATTAAAATTTAAATTATTCTATGGTTTCTGCTATTTGTGAATTATGCTGGGATAAAAATTCTTGCACATAAATCTGTAGGTGCCTTTCTGTTTACTTTCTTAGGCTTGGTTGCTATAAGTTGTGCATGTCACTGGCAGGGCCCCCAGATGTGTGACTCTTGAGGGCACCAGACACGGTGTGTCCTATATAAATGGTGCAATTTCAAACTAGAGTGTGAGTTGAGTCCGTTGGAGTCGATCAACGGTTGAGTGTCATCAAAGATGAAGGAAATGTTTAAAGCCCTTAATAAAAACTGGCAAATTGCCTGCTGGAAAAATTGTCTCAATTTATATTCATTCCAGGACTCACCACATACATATCAAAAGTAAGAATGAGAACATATTTTCATTTGAACATTTCAAATTTGCTAGGGAAAAAAATGGTATCTCATTGCTGTTTTATCTCTGATTACTAGTGAGATCAAAATTTTTGCTTATGTCTATCAGTCACTTGTATTTCTTCTTTTGCAAATTGCCTATTCATGTCTTCTGCCAAAATCACAATAGGTGCTGGGTTCCAGTAATTGCACTAAGAGTTGTACACGTGTGATCTTACTTACCTCTTCTCAATTACATGGTAAGCAGTCACTTTTAGTAACTCTGTGTTACACATCAGAACACTAAGAGGTGTGTGAAAGTTAAGGATCTTGCTCAAGGTCCCTCAGCAAGTGATAGGACTTGGATCTGAACCTAGCTCTAACTCCAGAGTCGGCTCTTTATCATTGCACTATAGTGCTCCTTCATTGCTTTGCCAGTGTTCCTCTTATTAGTTTGTAATAACTCTTTATACAATAATTGTAATAAAATTTGGTCCAATTTGTAGCAAATTCATTTTTCTTGGCTCATTATTTGCCTTAACTTGATATACTATAGATTTAAGCCTTTCTTCATATCAACTTACATGACTTCTTTGTATAACAATGATATTAGCCCTCTGTCATGTTTTAAATATTTAAAATTTGATTCAGGTATTAAAATGCTTGGTGTGATATGATATTTTCCTTTCTAAGTAAAAAAAACTATTAGAGGAAGAACTGACTTTGGAATATTAAGAATGGAACACGTAACCATAATATGTGAATATCTGGAAATCAAATAATCTACATCATTAATGAAGAGACATCTTAATTCTCAGTGGTGTTTCTACCACCTCTAGGGGAACATAATAAATCGAAAATATAAGACAACAGATCAATCAAATGCTTAGCAATGTAAATTATTCTAATATTTTCAAAATAAGGTGGTGATTAGATGAGGTTTGTAATACCTAAGCTAATTTGCTGGAAATAATAAATATATCCTCACATGCACTAACTCACTGAAGGTCTAGCATAAGAAAAAAAACCCATAATGAACATTAAATAGTCCCAACAAATGTCTAGTTCTCAACTGTGCTTTGCATTCATATGATACAGAATAGTTATTAAGTATTTTATATTTTGTCATTTGAGAGTGAATGCATAGTAATTATACCTGGTCCCTCTACTTAGAAAAGGAGAGTATTTATTTACATATATCACAATAATGCTGTTTGACAAAGGATATATATAAACTATTGACATATTGATGTCTGCCTTATTCTTGTTGCTGAAGGAGACTTAGGATAAGTGTGAGAATTTTCCCTTCCTACCGCAAGAAGTCTTCGTGTTGAGCCTGGGTTCCTAGGTCCCCTAGTGTCTGAAGGTGGTCAAACAACTCTTATATGGTAAAATTCAAGCCTGAGGTTTCTGAGCAGAACCTTCAGGAGTCCTTTCTCCATCAAGGCTGACCGAGAGGCTGAGGCTGGGTCGTGGAAAGGCACAAGTGATCTTTCCAGGGAGTGAAGCGAGCAAACTTCCCCACGACCTGGAGTGGGGGTGGCAGTTCTCAAGGATGGCAGCCCATGCCCACCATCACCCAGTGCTCTGTGAGGGGACAGAACCTTTTAAGGGTCCTCCCAGATGGCGGTGTGACCTAACGCAAATAAGCCTCATGCCCAGGCTTGGCAAAAAGAAACTGGAAGCATTGCTTTCAAAGGGACCACGAGGGGTATAAGTGTGTCAGCACAGATTCGAGAATAGTTTCCTATTCCCTGACAGCACGAGACACTCCTGGATCCTCTGCAACCCTAAGGGGTCAAGAGACCACTTAACAATGACCGAGAGGGTAGAAATTCTTGTTAGCTCTGGTAGATGGGATCCCGGCCAGATTATCTGATTATTAAAAATGAAATGATGTAACCACTTTTTTACCCCAAGTTGTGGAATTAATGTCAAATGTTCATCCAACAAATAATAACTGAGCTCCTACAATATCACAAGGCTTAGTTATGCACCATGAGAGGAGCATCAGGGCACAGCCACAGTGACCTCCTCCCCGTATCCTGTGCCATCAAAAGGGGCTCTCTCCAGCCTTTGACCTACCCGAAATCTTTCTCAAAAGCGCCCAGTGGAGACCAAGGGGAGGAGCTTGGGAGTGGGTACAAATCCCCATGTGTCTGGGGTACCCAGTTATTCTAATTGATATACTAGTGCCTATTCAGCCTTTAGGAATTCTTTTTTTTTTTTTAATTTTTTTCTTCCCCAACCCTATGGCAGCCACCTCTTCCTCCCATGCACTGTCAAAGGTAAAACAATCCATGTGTCCTGACTCTCCTTGAGGGGGACTTTTTACTATTTGAAATTCAGTTTCCTGGTTGCCAGTGACCTCAGTCCTCTGATGAGTTCAGGAAAACTGTGATTGATTTTGTACACCGTTAAGCATTTTCCTGTTGTTAGGATGGGAGGGACACTCTCTAGCAGCTCTCCAGATCTCGAGCAGGAGTGGAATTCCCAGTGTATTCCAAACAGCACCACCTTTCACTTCCCAAGCACTCCGGTCTGGAGGATAAATTACTACGCGGCCGCTGAAGGTCAGGCCCAAGCTCAAAGCCAGGAGCACCTGGCAGGTGCCTTCAGGGCAACGCCAGCTGCAGGGCTCTGGATTCCTGCTGTCTTATTTTGCTGGCCTGAGACGATTGCCCTTATCTTTCTGTAAGCTCAGACATGCATTTAAAAGGATGTTTTTTAAAAAACTATCTTATCCAGCATTTTAGAATGATACATAACAGAGTCTCTTCCAGATATCGAGTAAGGCATACGGCCAGAAACAAAAGTTGAAAAGAGAAGTGTTTTATAACGTTAAAATTTTAATAATTTCCTTTTTTTCTTATTAAGATGAATGATTCTCAAAATTGTTGATTAGAAGGCTGCATAAGTCAAAAAGCAATGGTTAATGTGAAATTAATATTTTAAAAATGAAATCCATTAATGTAAAAGATTGACTTTACTAAGCTTTTCTTAAATACTCTTAGATACTCTAAAAATTCAATTTATCTAGAGGATGTTAACATGAATAATTTAGAATTCATTTTCCAACTGCAAGAGAAAGAAAATTGATTTTGAGGATTTTCCTGAATCCAAAGGGTTATTTTTAACAAAAAATTTTTTGACAAATGATGAGCGGATGGTTACATGATGATAGATAAATAGATTCAGAGACTGTTGTTATAGTATACTAATGTGAACTTTAGACACTGATTTCATCATAGCAAAGGTGAGCCTAAGTCTGAAAGTCAGAGGATTCTTGGGTCAGAAAGTTGATCGACTAGATACAACCAATCAAATAACAGAAATCAGCTAAGATGCCTACAGCACCTATGCTACCATGACCGCAGTGGGACTGGAGAGAAGATAATGCTGACTTTTAATGACCTACAGTAAGACGTTTCATTAAGGGACTGGATCATTGCGTGAATTCCCTACATAATAAACCTCATTACTTCTTGGGTTCCATTTAGGAGGTAACGTTATCCCAATATGTTAACATGATCCGTTAGACCCTACATCTGATTTGGATGATCTTGCCGACTGGATGGCTGTCTTCTTCCTCCCTCGTTAGTCCATGAGTTTTCCCCTGTGCGCAGTGAGTGCTCAATTGAGGAGGACAACCTTTTCACACAGGACTGTTCTTTACAGTCAAGGATATAGGAATTGGGGGCTTCCCTCCAAATCAGCTCTTAAGTTCCATTTGTAGGAACTATATGTGAAGGCATGCTTGAAAGCTTCAGTTACAATTACTTCATTCCTTTAAAATGATGCATTCGATAGTTTTTTTTTTGGCATTTCCCTACCCCTCTCTGGCAGGCCAAATAATGGCCTCTCAAAGATGCCCTCACTCTAATCCCTAGGACCTATGAATAAGTTACCTTACATGGCCAAAGGGACTTTGTAGATGTGATTAAGGTTATGGATCATGAGATAATCTTAAAATTACCCTAGATTCTGAGTGGGTCCAATTTAGTCAAATGAGGACAGTGGTCCCCCGCCGCTTCTCTACGGGGGATACGTTCTAAGACCCGCAGTGGATGCCTGAAACTGCAGATACTACTGAACCCTGTACATACCATGTTTTGTCCTAGAGATACACACCTGTGATAAAGTTTAATTTACATATTAGGCACAGTAAGAGAGTAACAGCAATAACTAATAACAAAATAGAACAATTATAACAATATATTGTAATAAAAGTTATGAAAATGTGGTGTCTCTCTCTCAAAATATCTCGTACAAATTTAATGCCTTTTCCACCTTAACTAGGCACTTATCACGACTGTGGCCGTAACTTCTGCAGTTTGAGGTTCAACAGCAAAATCAGCACACATTTCTTTTTCCTTCTTCACAATTTCATGGATAGAAGATTCGTTCTTACCGTAGGTCTTAGCAACCTCAGCATATAATTTTTTCTTTCCTTATTAAGTTGAGAGATTTCACCTGTAAAGGAAGCACTTTACAGCTTCTCTTTGGCATATCCAAATTGCCAGCATCACTACTCTTGACCTTTGGGGCAATTACTAAGCAAAATAAAAGTGACTTGAACACAAGCACTGAGATACTGCGACAGTCAATCTGATAACCGCGACAGTGGATCAGATAGCCTAGACAGCTACTAAGTGACTTTCAGGATACACTGGACATAGGGATGATTCAGGTCCTGGGCAGGACAGAACTGGACAGCTCAAGATTACATCATGTTACTTAGAATGGTGTGCAATTTAAAACTTATGAATTGTTTATTTCTGGAATTTTCAATTTAATATTTTTCACTGTGCATGACCTCGGGTAACAAAGCCATGAAAAGCAGAACTGCAGATAAGGGGGGACTGCTGTACTTAAAAACAAAGACTCTTTGCCAGCTGTGGTCAGAGAAATCCAATGGAAGAAGAGGCAGCAAAGATTCAGAACAAGACAGGGACCTGACCCACTGCTGATGACTTTGAAGATGAAAGAGGCCATGAGAGAGCAAATCCAGGCGGCCTCCAAAAGCTGAGAGTGACCATGACCAAGAGCCAGCAAGGCAATGAGGACCTCAGTCCTACGAACACAACTTGTGAATTCTGCCAACACCTGCACGAGCAAGGAAACAGACTCTTCCCAGGAGCCTTAAGAAAGAATGCATCCCTGCAGACACCTTGATTTTAGCCTGGTGAGACCCATTTCAGACTTACGATCCACAGAACTATGAAATAATATATTTGTGTTCCTGGAAGCCACTAGATTTATGGTAATTTGTTACAGCAGCACTAGGAAACTAACACAGCCTCCTGTTCTCATGTCTCTCGTTACCCACTTTATGTTTTACTCTGTACTGACTCTACCCAGGTATTCCAGTGCCTTCCTGGGTTCTTGTGATGGTCTAGGGAGCCCCACTACCCAGGTGAACAACAGGGCTGAGCAAGGCCAATCCAAGTCCCTTATAAGTTCCATTTGGGACTGATAGGGATGCTGGGAGAGAGAGTATGTTTCTCCTCTTGAGATGACAAACCAAAACAGAGGCCATGTAAACCGGGAGATCCCATAAGGATAACTCCAAAGGAAAAAAAGGCTAAGAGATTCTGAAAGCACAGTTCAAGCACCCACATCCAGCTGTACCTGAAAGAAATAACCTCTAGACTTTTTAGTTACCTAATTAAAAAAAAAAAGAGAGAGAGAGAGAGAGAGAGAAGAGCCTTTTAAGTTTGACTGTGTTCCCTGCCACTACAAGAGGCCTGGTTGATAAAAGTATGAGTGTCCCTGGATTGCTCAATGAACTGATCATGATGGCCTCAGGCACAACGCACAATGCCTGGAACATAATAGGCCGCAAATTACTAGTTTTATTTTTCAATCCTTCCCAAGGAAAACCTCATGCTTTAGATGTGTCCTCCCCACTCCAGTCTCCAATCTCAAACTCTTAGGACTCTAAAAGGAGACATGTAAGCCATGGAAAATCTTACTCAAGATGATAATGTTGATTAATGTGCTCATGAATTAACCTTTTTCATTGAAACTGAAACCAAGCAGGACCCTGTGGGGCTCCTGGGCAAAAAGACTTTCCATGTCCCCTGTTTCTTGTTTGTAGGGAATAGACTCCAGCCTCCATAACCTTCCCTGAGATCCAAAGGGCAGATTCGAACAGTTGCTAATCAGGGAAGGGAGGGGATGCAGAGACAAGGGAGGAGCAGTAGAGAAACAATACTGCAGCCTTGGGGCAGGTCCTGGTTCCGCCTCAAGGGACACACATAACACTATCTTTGACCTCTTCTACAGAACTAAAACCCCCAACAAATGGAGGATAAACTACTTGATGAAGCAGTCCTCATTCCAGAGAGAAGGCTGTGGTTTGACAGCCTGGAGAACCAGAGAATCTCACCAGGAGACCACCTGAGGCCAGATTAAAGGACTGCAGGCCCTGCACACACCCTGATCCTTATTAGCAACTCCACCCTTGAACTACTGTTATAAAACTCTACACCAAATCCTCCTGGGTTGGGACACACAGTTTTGAGGGGCACGAGCCTGCTGTGTCCCCCTTTGCCTGGCAAAACAATAAAGCTATTCTTTTCTACTTCACACAAAACTCCGTCTCTGAGATTCGATTTGGCACCAGTGCAAAGAGGCTGAGTTTTCAGCATCAAAACTACTAGAGACTAAAATTTCGGAGGTACTTTAGTTCCCAAGAGTATAGTGAATTTCAGGCACTGTGATATGGATATGGAGAAAACATTTTGGACTGGGTATCCTTTCCTTGGTACCACTTAAATTCTATGTCAAAGGATTATCACTCCATTACATCTGTACCTTAAGAACAACCAAAAACCTCTTAACTATAACTGGAAAAGGTTTTAGCTAGGTTTGTTATTCTGCACTGCTTGCAGAACCTATTTGTTTTCCTGTCTATTTGTCACACTACATACCCTAGAGACAAAGGCCATATGAGAGAAGGAACCATATTTTTATTTTCCAAATCAAGGAATGGCTACTTTTAAACAGCAACATTAGTATTTCAACTTGGTATTGGCTTGAGATTAGGCCTATTCCTTTTGGGCATGTGTTTATATTGAAAAACGAACAAGCATTATTTGGAGACACACTGGTAGTTTTCTTAATTATGTCACATGCCTGGATTTGGCTGCAACAAGTTTATGCTCTGAATTATTTGTCTCTTGGCAGATATTCAGTTTGTGGAATTTGATTAAATAGTATCTCAAGATTTTAGAGCTTGTCTTCCCTGTCCGCATGTGAATGAAATATTAAAAGTCTCCGACCTTACACTCTGTATACAGAAGACTCTTGATAAAAACCTCAGGATTGAATTGAAGAGGATTCTGGGTAAATTCCTTCCCTCTGGGGTCCCACCCTGCTTGCTTATTTGGGGCATGATGCTCTTTCTCCTGGCAAGCTCATCCTCAGGGCTCTGAACTGGCTAATGCTGTAAGTTATTCCATTACACACATATTATGTTGGATGCTATCCCCACAGAATAACCAAGCCCAATTAACAGGTTGTTCTTCTTACAGACCTGTGAAATCCCCTGGGTGTTCCTAAGGGCTTTTTGGTTTCTGGGAGTGTGGCAGAAAGAATGGAGTGGGAAGCTTATAAGGTGCTGTCAGAGCCCGTTATTAAAGAGCAGTGCGTATGTAAGTAGTAACAGGGCTTTGCAACCAAGAGTCAGAACTGGGAACCAAACTGGCAGTTCATTACTTTCAGCACCTTTCAGCTTGATTGACATACGTGGTAGACAGTCATTTTCAATAAGAGAAATGTGGGTTTGTATCCATTAGAGAAATGGATCGGCTGAGTTACAGAGCACTGTAAGTTGTTTTTGCCTGAGGTTAGATATTACAGAAAGTCAGAAGGATTCCATGGAGCTTGGGAACAAAAATACGAGAAGACATACATTTGTCACGTAATGATTGGTCTTTCTTAGAAATATTCACTAAACATTCAAAAGCCAGTGTAAAGTGGGGATAGGTACAAGTTACTTAAATAAGCCATCCGATGAACAACTGGTGAAAATATGAACTATGTGGGGAGCAGGGGGACTAACATTCACAGCACCCAAGTTAATTTAAAGGAAGGGCAAACCTCTGGGATCAAATAGAACAAATGTTTTATTAAGGATGCAGATAAAAGAAACACTGGCATGAAGGAAAGTGTGATGATTAATTTTATGCATCAATTTGAGTGGACCGCTGGATGCCTAGATTACACATTGTTTCTGGCTATGTCTGTGAGGTGTTTCCAAATGAGATTAGCATTTGAATTGGTAGACTCGGGTCTGAATAGAACAAAAGGTGGAGGAAGGAGGAATTTGCCCCTTTTTTCCTGCCTCACTTTTTGAACTAGAGCGTCTCGTCTCGTCTCATCTCATCTCCTGCCGTTGGACTGGGATTTACACCATTGGCTTCCCTAGTTCCCAGGCCTTTGGACTCGACTGAATTATACCACCAGCTTTCCTGGATCTCTAACTTGCAGAGGGCAGCTTGTGGGGCTTCTCAGCCTCCATAACTGTATGATCCAATTCCTCATAATAAATCTCTCTCCTCTCTCTCTCTCTACATCTATATCTATACCCTATTGGTCCTGTTTCTCAGGAGAACCCTAATACAGAAGGCATATTAAAATCTTGCATTTGAAGATTCGTTGTTCCCTAGAGTTGCTCTGGTAATGAAGATTGGAAAAAAATGTGTCAGATATTAAAACAAAGAAAAAGTTTCATTAGTATCACCAGCAATCAATTGCTAAACATAAAGTGGCCAAGAAAGCACATTAGAAGCAGGTGCAAGAGCTCAGGGAAGCCTCTCTACTCTGAGATTCCTTGAGCACAACTCTAGACCATGGGCTTCAGCTGGAAGTCTGGAAGCACCGGGTTAATCAAGAAGATCAAATATAAGCATCAAAGGGATGCACAATTCTTATCCCTGCCAGATAACCATGGAATAAGGGCAAGCAGAGCTATAGGTATGCCACCTGTGCAAGCAGCAGTCAGAGGGAAGGGAGGGACATTTTTGGATCAAACGTATTAAGCAAGCCCCAAGGAAAAGAGACAGCGCTGCAATGACAGCCCTGCAAAGGACGCGAACTGGTAGAAACCAAAGGAGAAAAAGCAGGAAAAGGCAGTGATCCTGTGTTGGTCTTTTCAGTTACTCTTTGATATACTGTCAGCTACTTAATCTGCTTTCTCCTTTTTTAAGTGAAAGATAATATAAAAGCAATAAAACCATTGTATTTATTTTTTAATTAACATAAAATCATTGTATTTAGACATTTATAAAAAATAGAGGACAGAAACCACTAACGGAGTGTTGCTTAAAATAACTAGTAAAAACATTATTTTAGAGAGGTATGCAAACGGAATTGTTAAACTCTGAAAGACAAAGTACACTGTACACAAATAATTGAGAAGAAGCAACTTGATTAGATGATACAGTTGAAGGGATTAAATGACAGAATGTTCCTTCCAGATTCTTGTAGAATGGTAATATCAGTATAGTGCCTTTATCCATAGTAGGACCACATATTTTAAGTACCTTTAAAAAACAACGGTGCTGAACATACAATGCATAGACTACCTAGAATAGGTGTGAAAAAAAGAAAACTGAAATGAGTAGAACACGGAAAAATCCCACATTTTGTTCCATGTGAGATAAATTTCTTCTTATACCCATTACAACTGTCTATAAAAATCAAGCCATAACTTGAGTTCATTTTCCGCACGATATCCTAACAACTACCAGGATGTCCACTTTCACCAAATATAATTTATTCTATGTTTAATTCTGAATCACATTGGGCTGGGTATTATTTCAAACAAGGCCAACAGGAACAATTCATACATTTTAGAAACTTATAGGTTAAAATGGACAGTGGTAAACACACACATGTGTAAAAGACATACGAGCATAAAACACACCTACTAGTAAATATCTAAGCAACATGAGTATATACTAAACTTAATTATTTCTAGTGCTTTTAGCCCAATATAATTGAAAGGATGGCTAAAGCCACCTGGTTGGCTGAAACACAAATGCTCCTCAGAAGCCTACAGCTTCGGTTTGAGGGGAAGGGGAAAAAGCCTTCGGCCTGTGCAGGGTGGGAGACGGGAACAGAGTTTACACAAAGCTGAGTCTACAAATAGCAAAGAGATCTTCTCTTCAGACATACACAGATGAAATTATGTGAGGACTGGAATTTCCTTCAGAATAATCCACCAGTGAGGGAAATGAATAGGGATTACTGATGAAACAAGAGTGGCCATGAGTCAATAACTGCTGAACCTGGGTTATGGCTCCATGAGGGTTTATTATACTATTTTCTCTACTTTTGTATATGTCTGAAATTTTCTAAAATGAAAAGCTATCTTTTTAAAGAACCATAGGATTAAAAGAAAAACCATAAATTATAGAAAGAAATTTGAAACACAACCGACAAAAGATAAGAATCCAAAATGTTTTAAGAACTCCTATAAATCAATAAAAGAAAGACAAAGAAATCAATTGAAAAATGGAAAAGCCATCAATGAGCATTCTATGAAGGGACAAAAAATGTCCAGCAAAATATCAAAAGATGTTTGGCCTCATTAAGTAAGCAGGAAAATGCAAATTAAAACCACAATGAGATATTTCCTACATCATGATAGACTAGGTTATATTGTTGCTGCCAACACCCAAGAATCTGATACTGACAAAATTTTATGTCTCACTCACACTAACTAGCCATTTTAGGTCAGTTGGGAGGCTCTATTCATCATAGTCACTCATGTTCCCAAGGTCATACGGCAGTCACTTCCTGAATGTTGTAGGTCTCCTTTCCAGAGGGAAGAGAGTCAGGGAGGTATTTGCATCAGCAATTAATTGCTCCAGCCTGCAAGCGGCACACATCTTTTCATAACTCATTAGTCAGTACAAGTCACATGAACTCACCCAACCACAAGGGGTCAGGAAGTGTAATTCCTCCTTCTCTGTGCTTGGAAAGGGGGATAACTGGAAATGTGGTTATAGCAGCACTATTGGTAAGCAAATAAAAATCAAACTGGAAATAGCTTTCACATGCAGAAACAGTAAAATCGATAATTTTGGGAATATTTATTTATGAGATACCATTCAGTATGGAAAATGAATGAACAAAAGATATACACTTTTATTCAGTTCAATTTCAAAAACATCATATTGAGTGAAAAAGATATGTCAAGAACTGTGGTGTTTTGGGAAAGGCTTAAAATAATCAAAAATAATATATTGTTTTAGGAATATAAATAAGTATGTAAATAAATAAATACATCTTAGTGAAGCACACAATTCAACACAGATGTCACCTCTGAGTGGACTGAGGGAGGGGTGTGATCAGGGAGGGACTGATAAGGTGGTAGTAATATTTTTTTTGGAACAATAAGCTTATTATTATTTTAATAATGGAGCTTTAAACGTGTTTATTTTATTAGTATTCTTTAACTTATATGTATACATTATATACACTCTTGTTTATTTGTGCACACACACACACACACACAAAAATAACAGTGAAATACTTCTCATATTGTGGAGAAAAACCAATCAATAGGAACAAAACAAAATGGCACAAATGGTAGAATTAGTAGTCAAGTTTAAGCAGGTAGGGGAAAGCATGAACATAATGAAGAGAAAAATTAAAAATATTTTTAAAAACCCAAATCAAATTTCTAGAGATGAAAAATTAATAACTGATATAAAAATCCACTGAATGGGATTAATGAATTCGACACAACAGAAAAAAAGCTTAGTGCACTTGAAGGCATAGAAACTGCAAAAAATGAAACATACACAAAAAAAGACAGGAAAAAAATGAACAGTGCATCAGTGATCTATACATTAACACCAACTGGCCTAATACATGTATAATTGGAGTCACAGGGGGATCATGGGAAGGGGAGACAGAAAAATATTTTAATAAAAAATGCCTGAAATTTGTCCTAATATGAAGAAAACTATAAATATATAGGTTCAGGAAGTTCAATGAACTTTTTAAACTGATAAAATCTACAACATAGCACATCATAATCAATTGCTGAAAACCAGTAACAAAGAATCTTAAAAGGAGCTGGGTTGGGGAAGGGAAAGGGAGACACATTTTACATACAGAGGAATAAAGATGAGAATTACAGTAGACTTCTCTTCAAAAAAAAAAAAAATGCAAACCAGAAGACTGGAGTAAACTCTTTAAAGTATTTGGGAAAAAATACTGTTAACTTAGAATTCTTTACCCAGTCAAAATATCTTTCAAAAATGGAGAATAAAGATTTTTTGATACATGCAAAAGCTAAGGACATACTTCACTAGCAGTTCGGCACTACCAGAAACACTGAAAAAAAGTCCTTCAGGAAAAGAAGCATGTTACAAAATGGAAACTAAAAAATACAGTTCTAATCAACCCATGGGTCAAAGAGGAAGTCACATGAGAAATTAGAAAGTATTCTGAACTCAATGCAAATGAAACAAGATATATCAAAATTTGTGTTATGTCGCTAAAGTAGTATTGCAAAGGAAGATCACTCCTGTTTCTCCTCTACTTTCCTACAACATTCTGCTCTTAATATACTTCACTTCTGGTCACAAATATGTAGCAGTTTTTTCCCTACACCAAGCAATTCTCAGCATCAGCTGGGTGTCCTATAATTTAACTCAATTCTACCACCATCTACCTGGAGACAGCGTCAAATCCTACAGGTTATTGGCTCAGTTCCACAGACTGTCCCCACTTTAGACACCAATTTCAAGTCCAGGTTGTCACCTGTGCTTCTGACATATCAGTTATAAGTTGGAGGTTCCCATGACTCCCACCTAGGGTTTGATAGTTTGCTAGAGCATCTCACAGAACTCAAGAAAACAGTTTACTTACTAGATTACAGGTTGATTACAAAGGATATAACTCAGAAACAGCCCTACGGAAGAGATGCATAGGGCAAGGTATGGGGAAGGGGTGTGGAGCTTCCATGCCCTCTCCAGACCTGTCACCTCTCAGGACCCCCATGAGTTCACCCACCTGGAAGCTCTCTGAACCTCATACTTCAGGGATTTTTATGAAGGTTTCACAACCTAAACATGATTGATTAAATCACTGGCCATTAGTGATTAAGTCAGTCCCCAACCCCTCTCCCCTCCCTGGAGGTCAGGAGATGGAGCTGAAAGTTCAACCTCTAGTCACAGGGTTTATTCTCTTGGCAAAAGCCCCCACCTTTAGGGGCTCTCTATAATCACCTCATTAATGCAAACTCAGGTGTGATTGAAAAGGATTTGTTCTAAATAAAAAAAGACACTTTCATCACTCTTATCACTTAAGAAATTCCAGAAGTTTTAGAAGCTCTTTCCAGGAACAGAGACAAAGACCAAATACATATTTCTAATTACAAATCACAATATCACAAATGTTTAGAGAGAAATTTATAGCATTAAATCCTTACATTAGAAAAAATCTCTCATCTGTGACCTAAGCTTGCACCTTAAGGAACTAGAGAAAAAACAAATTAAACTCAAAGTAAGGAGAGGAAAGGAAACAATATAGATAATAGTGAAAACAAAAGACAGAAAATTAAGTAAGAAATAAACAAAATATAGAGAATATCATTAGAATTAAATGCTGGTTATTTGAGACCAATAAGAGCGATTAACCTTTAGCTAGATTGATAAGAAAAAAGAGATGATGTAAATTACCAATTATGGTGATGAGAGGGACGATACCACTACAGATGTTGTAGACACTAAAAGAGAATATTATGAACAACCTTGTGCCAACATATTTGTCAACTTAGATGAAACAGGTAAACTTTTTGAAAGAAACAATCTCCCAAAGATCACTCAAGAAGAAACAGATAATCTGAAAAGCTCTGTCTTAGTCTGCTCAGGCTGCCATAACAAAATACCATAGACTGGGTTGTTTAAACAACTGAAATTTATTTTCACACAGTTCTGGTGACTGGAAGTGCAAGATCAAGGTGCCAGCAGCGTCAGTGTTTGGTGAGAACTCTCTCCTTGAGGTGCAGATGGTCACTTCCTCACTGTGTCCTCACACAGCAGACAGAGATCTCGCTCTCTTCCTCTTCTCATAAGGTCACAGTCCTATCAGATTAGGGCCCCACCTTTATGACCTCACTTAACCTCCTAAAAGACCCTATTGGGGTTACGTTGGGGGTTAGGGCTTTGACATATGAATTTTGGGGGACACAGTTCAGTCCATAGCATTCTGCCACTGGGTCCCTAAAATTCATGTCCTTATCACATACAAAATACTTTCATTCCATCCCAACAGCCCCAAAAGTCTTAACTCATTCCAGCATCAACTCTAAAATTTTTACTTCTCTAGGATAAATGCCTAAGTGCTATTGCTGAATTGTGTGGTAAACATATGTTTAATAAGACTGCCAGAGTCCCAGGGTGGCTGTATCATTTTACATTTCTATCAGCAATGTCTGAGAGATCCAATTTCCCAGCATCCATGCCAACATTTGTTATTATAATTTTTATTTTAGACATTCTAATAGATGTGTATTGATACACATCTTTAGGAGTTAAATTTGTATTTCCCTAATGGCTAGTGGTGTTGAACAACTTTCATGTGCTTATTTGCCAACCATATATCTTTGGTGAAATATCTATTCAACACGTTTACCTATTTTATAAATAATTTTTTACTTTCTCACTGTTGAGTTCAGAGAGTTCTTATATATTCTACATATGAATCCTTTATAAGATACATAATGTGTCAATTTTTTCTCCCAGTCAGTGTCTTGTCTTTTCAACCTCTTAACAGGGTCTTTCACTGAGCAAAAGTTTTTAATTTTCAATTATCAGTTTTTTAATTCAAATTGAATTAAATTAAAAATTGGATAAAAAGGCCAGTCTCACTATGCAATTTTCAGGTACCCACATGGAGCCTGTCGCTAACTAGTAAATAACACAGTTTAGAGGATGAGTAGAATTTGGATGGGCATCCTTCCAGGTGAGGGACCAATATAAACAGGACCAGAAGCATGAATGGGTAAGGAAAGTTACAGGCAAATAGATCCAATTGGGTAAAGAGTGAGATTCAGGACAAGCAGAGATGCTCCTGCTGGAAAGGTCAATTGGGTCTAGATTGTGAAAGATGCTGAACACTAAGAAGAGGGTGGAAGCCTTATCTGACAGCCTCTACAGAGTCCTTGGGACTTTCTAAACAGGAGAAAGATGTTACTGCAGGCAGTGTTTTAGGAAGATTCACTGGTAGCAGTGTTCAAAGAGGACTGGAAATGTTGCAACCATGCTCTCCTCTCCTTCCTCCTGTTTCCCTCTCCAAACTCTCGGCCATGAGAGCCTGGTCTGGGATAATGTTGAAAACATTAAAAACATTAAAGTTTTTCCCCTAATCTTGAGCACCTTACCCTATCTTGTTATTAAGGTACAAAGAAGGGGCTTAAGATAATAACTCGTAAGAAGCGACACAGCTTATAGGTATTATTGTACAGAAAATAAATTAATAGAAACAAGTTTTTATAAAAGAAGGTTGAGAAAATAAAGTTAACAAAAGTAAGAAAAACTCAGAGATAGAGAAGCTCAAGAAAGTAAAATCTTTTCTTAATATTATTATCCCAAGGTTGACAGACATTTTTAGACAAAAATAGTCTATAATTTTTCACACTGATCAAAAACAGAAAAGACTACAGATTTGATATCAGTGATTAAGAGATATCAATGCTTAAGAGATACATGAATGCGGTCAGTAAGTCAGGAGATAAGAGTGGTCTCAGACTGGATTTGTTGGCTTAACAATCTCATTAAGAGCCCAGACACCTTCAGTCCTTCCTCTCTGCCATCCTTAGTGCACATGTGATGGTTTTCCTCATGGTCACAATATGGCTGTCACAGCACCAGGTATCACATTCTCACATGACACCACCCAAATTAGGAATCAAGACTTTGGGATTTGGAGTGGGGATTGCTGAACTTCCCCTATCTTTTAACAGGGAGGAAAATCTATCCCAAGCCTTCCACTAGAATTCTCATTACAATTCACTGACCAGGACTGGGTTACGTGACCACTTGTAGAACAGTCACTGCCAAAGGGGAAAGGGATTGCCATGATTGACTGAGGTCAAACATGACTCAACTCCTAGCACATTGTTGCCCTGCCCAAACTAAATTGAGACAGCAAACAGGAAGGGGAATGACTGATGGATAAGCAAGTAACCTTGTCTGCCCCAGAGAAGTACAAAAGAATTGACCAGAAGAGTATCAGGGAGTTAGAGAAGCTTTATGGGACACTAGTCTCATAAGTTCCAGAATATACTACATATGTTTCCCGTCACCACTGAATGTCTGGCACCAACTGTGCATATTGTAGGTGTTCAATACACATTTTAGGTTAATGTAGAATGCAGAAGGTGGCAAACTGAGTAGGATTTAAACATGTAGAAATATTTATGAGGGCTGAAAAATCACACTGATATTAAGAAAGTAGGCTATCTTTATCAGAGAGCCCAAATCCACAGTGTTTATTTTTCAGGAGGGCAAGGTAATAATGAAGCCTGGCTCTTCACCATGACTGGGTGTTGATGGACAGGGCATGTCCAGGCAAAAGACGGTGACCACCAATGGGAAGAAGAAAAAAGGTGGGCACCTTTGACAGCCCAAAGAATGCCATTTGAGGAGAAAGCATTAGTTCCTTCCGCGAATACTTATTGAGACCATGTTATATATCAGGCACTGTTCTAAGTACTTGCCATACATTAGCGAACAAAAACAACGAAACACTTCCTACTCCCATGAGCTTATATTCTAGCATAATAATGAGTAAGTTACAGCCTGCAAAGTGAATTAAGTTAGCAAGTGATTAAGTGCTATGGAAAATAAATAGAACAGGGTCAAAGGGGTCAGTAATCCTGGGGTGGGCGCTGTGGGAGGGGTTAAACAGGGTGGTCAGGGACACCTCACTGAGAAGGTGACAACTGAACAAACTCGCCAAGGAGGTGAAGGATGGCCCAGAGGACTTGTGGGAAGGCTGTGTCTAGTATCAGGCATCCCATTTCCCTGCTCTACAGAGGGACTTTATTATTGGCACTTGCCCTTGCCTCCAGCCCTCTAGAAACATGGGCCTTCCAAACCTTCCCTGAGAGATCTCAATGTATCAGGGAAGTGAGCCGCTGCTTCTCCTTGAAACAAAGTTGAGGACCTCTGTATGCCCATTTTGATTTTTGGCACTGATGTGGATTTCATATTTCTTTGCCATTTCACATTTAACACCAAAATATAGTGCTTGTGTTTAAGTGATTAAGGACGAATTGCCTTAATTTTATTGTTGTTTATTATCACATTAATATACTTTTCCGGTTAATGTTTATTTGTGAGAACTGTAACCTGGACGGTGTCATGGGAATGATTAGTCCTTGACAGGTAAGCTGAATCAATGCACTAGATTTAAGATTTGGATAAATTATAAATTCTACAAAAATTTAGAGAACATTTATGAAGTCATCATGATTCTACCCTGATGTTTTCTAAGTGAGACTTTCCAGTTAAGTAGAAAAAGAGATCAGTCTTGTTTTGGAGTGCTACACTTTCCAGTTTTGTCACTGGTTCGTGTGACTTGGTAAACTCAATGGGCCTCAGTGTCCTTTTCTGTAAAATAAAGGGTCGAATTGGCTGATCTGTGTGATCCCTTCCAGCTCCCAGATCCTTTGACTCTAAATAATTAGTTTCAACAGGCCATGCACAGATTCCACTTTCTGCTTCTTTAAAGGAGACATTTGTTTTGGCCAAAATTGCATTTTCAAAAGAGTCGAATTAGTAATTTTCAATTACCTTGCTTTCCAAGCTACTTTAGGTAGTGATCACTAGCAGTCTGTTTATACAAAATACAGATTAAATGCGTATCACGACACCATGGAACTCAGGATCAATTCAGTGATAGTACATGATATGTTACAAAATAAAACACATTGTAACTGCTCTACCTTTTAAAAAGAGTAGGTTTTTTATTTCTTCTGAGGCAACCATCAACCCACAGAGTTTTCAAATTCCACCATCCAAAGCACACGGGTCTAGAGAAATTCACCCTACCTTCAGGACTAGTGGGCTCTGTGATTGCAGGATGTTGCAGGGATTTGGGGGTTAACCCTGAGTCTTCCTCAAACAGCTGTGGATTTTGGAAAAACCATTTAACCTCTTCTGTGCTCAGTTTCCTTGTCCACAAATTGAGGGAGCTGAAGAGGATGACGCCCTAGGTCCATCTCGGGTCGAAATTCTGTGATTCTTAGATAAATCACACTCCTGCTTACGGGAGTCTGCAGTAGCCTCTTCTCACCTGCTCTGGAAGGCCTTCTTGTTCCCTGCCACCCAGAAGGCAAACGAGGCTCACGAAGACTGAAGAGCCATCTAATGACTGAATAGGCTTTAATTTGGGCAGCTGGGTTTTCATTTCCTCTTATAGCACATCCCTTGGGGGGAAAGGGTACTTTCCAGTGGAATAATAACTGCACAGGGTATTTCAATGGCTGGAGGATGTCTCATTTGGAAATCAGGTTTAAGTCGCATTCCTCTGATAGTTTTCACTTTCAGAACAAAGTGAAAGCTCCCAAAGGAATGTTTATACTTAAAGTTTACATCTGCTGGAAAATGAAAAGTATCTTTCAGAGTTAAGCATCTGTAAATATTTAAGACAGGATGAAACCACAAATACTACTTCTACTAATCTCTGTTAAGTTCGAGTAGAAGCCAAAAGGAACCAGCAAAATCCCGGGGAACACTTTGATGTTTAACTGTTAACTCTTGCAACTAAGACCCGATGCAGCCAAATAAATAAATATTTAAAAAGTTAGCTCAAATCATGCCTAATAACTCATTATAACAGAGAGTTGGGGGAAATGCATAAATTGTCCCCACAAATACACAATCAACTCCGCACATGAGAAAATGGATCACGCAGAGGATGCTGAAGAGTCACTTTTCCTCTCTGATAAACTTTGATAGTAACGCAATCACATAAAGGCCAGGCTACACAATAAATAAAGTCAGTCTTTCTGCCCGAATTTTCATGATTTAGCCACCCCCACCCCTACATACCTGCATCATAGCTTTACGCATTACTCTGGTTTTCTATGACTACGGACCAGACACCATGTTAGATGTTTCATTCACATCACGGTATTTAATCTCAACAGCCCATAAATGTAGCAATTGTTTGCTCTATTACAAGATGGTGGAAACTGAGGTCCCAAGGGGTTACACGTATGCTGTACACTGCTTTTCCTTCAAATGCCAAATAACATTAAGACAGTCCTTGATTATAGTCATTCATTCATTCATTCATTCAGAGACTCACTCTATTTCTAACATATCCTACTCTAAGGAAAGCATCCTCTAAACCCAGCCCACTTCCCTTTCCTTATTCAGTTTTCAGTGAAGATGGGAACTCAGAGAAATGATTAGTTCAGTTGCATCTTTGCCTCCATTATCTGATTACCCCTCTATCTTGCCTTTTCCAGGATAAACTATAAAATTTCCTTTCTGCTTCTCTTTGGAACCATTTCTCAAAAGATATCTTCTAAGAGCAGAATTGCAAACAAGAATGAGTAGTTTGGGAGGGAAGAATGAAACAAAAAGATTACCACAGCATTTTTCCATTAGCACCATGACGTTTCTAATAATCTACACAGAAGGATTTTTTTTCTAGCATCCTCCTAAGTGCCTCTTGAAAACCTCTGTGACATACACGATAGCTACTGACTAATTTGTTCTGGCAGAAAAATGAGTTCCGTATTACTGAAAATATGTTTCCTATCACCAGATCTTATTCAGGTCATTGAGTGGCTTTTCACTGGTAGAAGGGAGTAGAATTTACCTTTAATGAAACACTATTGAGAAGAGAGAGAAAAATAACATTTTGACCCACTCCAACATTAGCAAAATGCAAATCACAGTCAATTTTCTAGGAGGCGATATTTCAACAGTTTGCATTTCTGTGGTTGTGCATCAGTCGGAAGTTTTTTAAAGTAAGGTGAACGAAGGGTGCATGAAACAGACTGTGAATAAACAACTGTGAAAAACTAAGCGGCTTTCAGCTTAGTGACTGAGATAATGCCATTTCCCTAGAGAAGTTCTAAATATAGAGGAATAGTGGATAGCAGTTTACCACAAGCTATGTAGCTGCCTCAACCAGCAGGGGCTGGGCATTGACTGGGGTAGGATTGTAGAGTTCCCACAGCAATTTCAGAGATTGATTAAGGATGTACTAGCGACAGGTTCCAATGTGTGTGGCAGGGGAGGGGGAGGGGTGTCACATCTCATTCTTTTTTTTTTTTTTCTTCCTGTGCAGAGGTATGAGTAGCTGCAATGTAAACTGCAGATGTGGATCATTAGGATGTTAAGTGGAAGAAAAGAGAGCTCTTCATTATTCTTCTTTTGGAAATAAAGAGGGATAAAATTCAGCAATCATTTCCCTACAATTTGTCAGCACAGCTAGGATACTGACTTCCTTTCCAAAAGTGAGATTACTTCCTGCTGACACCAAGAGGGAGCAGAATGGACAAATGCATGAAAAAGAAAATTAAGCTCAAAGGGTAGCTTTTGTTTTGACGTTTGCTAGACATTTTTTCTTGCGTTAAAATTAGATGTATTGGTGACTGGCAGCCACAGGATTTTAACGCTGAGAATGCAGGGCAGCGTTCTCTACACAGATCCCCAAATGCATAAAACAAGTGTCAGTTTTGATAAAGAATTACGACTTCTTGGACTTTGTCTTTAGCTATGCAGAACCGAAAAATCTCAACATTTAGCATAATGCCATAGATAAACTGTGCCAGAGAGTAATAGTCACTTCTATACTAATAAAAAGCTCCCTGGTCAACAACACACCAATAAATGCATATTTAATTAGAGTTTACAGACAAAGAAAAAATTCAGAGGTTCTCTCATAGACGACCTTTATAAGAGATGTCTTACTCTCAGATGCCTCAGGGCAAAATCTCAACCCAAATGAAATAAAACGAGATGTGGCTGGTTATTTAACAAGATCACTGTCATTATACAGAATTTATCTTTTTTTTTTCAGAGTTAGAGCTTTATACATATTTTGGAGGTGGTCTGGTGATACAGTGGCTTAGATTTACAATTTTCTAATTAAAATCATATCAATTTTAGAGAAGTAAAAAGCTTAAAGCTTAATCCATTGCATTTAATCATTGAGATTTGTTTTGACATTTTTAGAAACGGAACCTAATACAGAGATGTGATTACTTCGCAACAGATTTGCAAGGAAGGTGACATGCCACGTGAGAATTTACAAATAGAGGGGAAATGGACTAGTCTGGTAGGGGAAGGGAAGACAAAAGAGATCGTGATGTAAAAAAATTCAAAGTACATGCATGATTTTCAAAGCGCCTCTCTCTGAAGTCTAGGATAACCTTGTATCTAAACTTTCTTCCATTTTATCATGCTTCACTGCTCTACCCCTGGCCCTCTTTACATTTGAGAGGAAAAAACAAGGTTGAATGTAAAAGTAAGTCTGCTAAACCAATAGCCAAAGGGTCAATGCTTGATCCACTCTGTAGGGGTATGTGGCTTCCAATGGACCTGTCAGCTCATGGCTTATTGCCCAGCACTCAGACCCTGACAGGATGCCCTAATACTGTTTCAACACAAACAGAGGGTATTTAAGAAGTGTCCTCTCCAGCTGTTCTGTACCCTATAAGAAATCCACCACAAAGATGAGATTTGTCAACTGGCCCCCTCCAGCCAGCCTAACTTCCTGGTCCCAGATGAGGGAGGACTGTCCACTGGTGACCTTGCTAAAGGGACAGGATTTAGAAACAGGGAAGCAGAGCAGGTGATGTGAATAATCCAATTATTTATTTTAAGCTCCAGAATGGAGGCCACTAGACATAGATGTAAAAAGGATGGGTGTTTTAGTATCAGAGAGGCCTCAATTTGAATCTTGACTCTGACACTTAGTAGCTCTTTGACCTTGGACCAATTGTTGAACATCTCTGTTCTTCAGTTACTTCTGTTATGGAATGGAGACTATGATACCTACCTTTTAGGGTTAGGGTGAGGTCTAAATGAGATAATGTGTGTGAAACACTTAGCATGGCTTTTGGCTAATAGTAAGGGCTTAATAGCTTTTGTTTTTTTAGGGCTCAGTGCCTTTTTTGTTTTTAGAGTTCAATACCTTTTTCTCAAGGACCAGAGGGTCCTTGTCTTCCCCTCTAACTTTGAAAAGAGATTTATTTTTTTGGTAATTGCTTTTTTTATTTAGGCCGTTAAAATGTATTTGTTTTCTCTGAAATGGTGTCAACCAAGTTTAGACGGTAATAAGAGTACTTTATATATTGGTCAGATGTGTACTGTTTTGTCACACCTGGAGTGTAAGAAATGTCCTATCTTTTTATATTGTTGAAAAAGAATCCAGTTTGAGCTCACCCTTGCTGAATTTGGAGAGAAGTCTAAAAACGAATGGTTTAAAGGGATATGGAGAAGGGATGGGGAATCTCCCTTCTCCCTTTTCTCATTTAGATCCTAGAACATGCTGGTAGCTATTCCTTATATATATAAGGGAAGGGGCCTGATCTTTGGAATTCACAATCTTTCTGGTCCTACTGCTCTGTCACTTACTCCGTGCAGCTCTGACTGCTGCTCCTTATCTGTCGGCACCCTGCCCTAGGTAGATTACAGACATGCCCCCATGGCAGCCCTCACCACAGAACACAGTCGCGTTCTCAGAGGCTCCCAGCACTACTTGCTGGGTTGAGCCCCTACTGGCACCCATGCTGCCAGATCACATGGCTACAGAGGTTCTGAAACCGTGAGACCCACTACCTTGGTATAATAGTCAGAATAAACCAGGTTATGATAGTCCCAAATATTAGTAACCCGACTCACCAAAGGTTCATTTCTTTCCAAGCCTAAAGTACGAATGGAGCCCCAAGTACCATATGTCTAAGTATTTAAAAGTTATAAACCAAGGTAACAAACAAAATATGTTCTACCCTCTTGTATGGCTGTTAGCATAACCAATACCATCTTGGGCCTGTTCAGTTCTTCCTGTCCTTCCACTGAACCTACCTAGGACTGTACTGTGTAGTAAATCTCTTCTCTATTGTCAAAGGCTTTATAGTTAATAGATATTGCTTAATGTTCATTAGTTCTGGGTGGCCTCTATGCTCTGTTAGTCTCCAAACAATGACACTGACGCATTTCTGGCACCCACAAGACTAGTTACCCATCAGAAGTCAGATACGATTGCGACTTAGGAATACCCTCCTTGTCTCTGAGCACATACCCCCATATCCTAGTTTAACTATAAAAACGTCCCAAAGGCCCCTCAGCAGAGCAGAGAATTACAGTACAAACAGGGGTATCGCCATTTACCCAATTCCACTCTATATGTAATTTATCCTATAATAAACTGATCCATTGATTATATGCAACTGCCTACCTCATTTTTCAGTCTCAAGATACCTTCTTAGTTCAGTGGTGGGCACTCTTCATTCTCTCCGTCTTTGGACACTTCTTACCTTGAAAAATATGCCTTTATAACCACCTGGAAAATGAGATTTGAATTTAGAATTCCGCGACTCCTTCCCTAATGCTCTATGTTAGAACATGGTAGTATAGGGCAGGATAGCCTTTTAGCCTGTCCTGCTCCTTGACACCCTATCCTATACATACAAGATCTGTAAGTATGCTCCTTGGACACCCCCCAAGGGGAGCCAGAATCCAAAAAAGATTAGCATGCAGGCTCTGGAATCAGACTTGTAGACATTTGGGCAAGGAATTCTGAGGGCCGTGTTATCCAAACCATGGAGGCGAATCTGCAAATATGGAATCCACAAAGAATGAATAGTGACTGTGTTTTGTTTTGTTTGCTTGTTTTTGTCAAGAATTTCCTGAGAGAAATGAAAACTGGGTACACAGAAAGAGGAAAAGTGGGGTTACTAACTCTCCTGACCATTCCGGTTGCAAAGAAGCCCAGATTTTGAAGAATCTAGTGTTGAGTTCTTCTGAGAAGAGGAAGGGATCATTCCTTTTCTATTCTTTTTGCTGACAGATCTCTGTGTGGGGTGGAAGAGGACCAGTTAAGCACTGCCAGTTTATATCACATTGGTGATCACTGTGCCACCCACGACATGCCCTGCACAATTAGCCCAGTGCATTCTTCTTATTCCTCAGCTCACTTAGTCATCCATCACCACTCTCTGGGGTGAGGATGGTAGTAAAGGTGGATGGAGTAGATGAGTTGTTACAACATCCACTTTCAGATGAGGAAACCAGAGTTGAGAGACAGGCTGTAGCCAGTGACAGAGACTAGAGAAGGAAGAGACCTTGGAACTGGTCTTCTAGTGCATCCTCTCTTCCCAACTGTTGTGTGCTCCGAGAGTACAGCCATCTTAAATTCAAGGGAGAATCTTTTAAACCCAGAGAAGTCAACCAAGCAGGAGGTTCTGAGCAGTTTAGCCTGAACCACCCTATATAAAAAACAACATGGGCTTCCCTGGTGGCACAGTGGTTAAGAGTCCGCCTGCCGATGCAGGGGACACGGGTTCGTGCCCCGGTCCGGGAAGATCCCACATGCCGCGGAGCGGCTGGGCCCGTGAGCCATGGCCGCTGAGCCTGTGCGTCCGGAGCCTGCGCTCCACAACGGGAGAGGCCACGGCAGTGAGAAGCCCGCATACCGCAAAAAAAAAAACAAAACAAACAAAAAAACCATGACGTTTCATGTCATTGACTGAGCATTCCTGCCGAGGACCACCCTTCACCTATTTCATTTGTATCCCTTTATTTGGTAATATTACTTAGTTCTTGAAGTTCTTGGAAGCCCTCAAGAGGTTACAGAACCAGAAAAATAGAGAATCCCTTTTCTAGGCCAACTCTTCTTTGAATCATGCAATTAATCACAGGCACAATATTTTGTTAGTAAGGAGAGCCCCTGGACTAACCACTACTGGCATCAGAGGAAAATAAAATAAAACCTGAATAAAACAAGAAGAGGAGACATCACATGCCATTTCACCAATTTGGTTCCTTTGATCTCTGTTTATCATTTGTAAATTTTTTGCCTTCAACAAATGAATAACTTGCTTGCAATGGGCCAGGCATTGTTATATCAGCTCTACGTGCAAGTTAGTAAATCCTCAGATCAGCCCTGTAGGGCTGTCCTCTTTCCATATATGAGAAACTGAAGGCTTAGAGAGGTTAATTAACACAGCAAAGGTCACACCGCTAATGAGCTGGGATTCAAATCCCCATCAGTCTTCTCCATGAGCCATGCTGTGCCCTTAATCAGATACTCTAGTGAGCGTACTGGCAGGTTCATCATCACATCAATATATACCTTGCAGGGCTGGCGTGCAAATTAAAGAGATGATATATATGAAAAGTGTTTGGCAAACCACGAGGCCCTGCAAAGCTTCACTGTGATTATTTGTCAAGGCTTTACACAGAGGCAGCTCTGCTGTCCTTAGTGACCAAGTCTATACTAATCCCACAATTCATCCTTAATCCACCAAAGTCTTGTTTGCCTGGCTTTCTCTATAACCAAAGGGAAACTGAAAATATGCCTTCTGTAAGGAAGGCTTAACACCTGCTGCCAAAGGGTGCTGGATCATCAGAGGACACTAGATTCACTTACAAAAGATGTAGATTAATTTGGACATTACTTCCCTACATAAACCAGGCACAAGAAGGCAAGCAACCCAGGGAAGGATAATCGTGCTGAGATTGGAAGCACTTATTATAAATAATTACCATGTAATTATCCACAACTTCCCTGAGGCTGTAGCCTGTGGCTGGTCTTAGGAGGTGGCCCTTCCTAACTAAGTGTAAGGAGACTGAAGCACTTCCATAAATTTATCAGGGCACGTGTCTGCGCCTTACAGCTGGGTCAGCGCCACCTGGGCCTACTTCTCAAAGCTGATGGCCAAGGGGCAGAAGAGCTGTGGGGTCTCAGCCACTGGATCCACTCTCCTCTCCTCTCCTCTCCTCATAGCACAATGACTTTTTTTTGCAAGTGTGTGAATGCGACACATCTGACTTCTTTTCTGAAGCAACCGGCTTATAGAGCAAGTTAATACAATGGGCAGGCCGTGACATTCCTCTTTCTGATGTGCCTCCCAGCTGTGTTCTCAAGCCATGAGGCGCTGTTGAAGATACTAATAACACTTAAAAGGAGCAATGGCAGAGGCCATGACAAGTGTAGGGAGAGACAAAGACACTTCCAACAGCGGCATGGCTGTCTACAAGGTTAATCAATTCCCTTGGTTTTCATTCCAGGTCCACATTATCTTGGTGGCAGCAGCTACAAACGTGAAAGCCAAGACGACTGAAATTGTATTTACCTGCTTGAGACATGGAAACGAGCTATTCTCTGTGTCTTCTTAGACAGGATGTAAGACATACTGCAAAGCTCCGGCGGTAGGTCAGTGAGGGACACACTTTTCTGTGGTGTCCAGATACCATGGAAGACACTGGGGGAGAGGACACAATTTAGCACCTTTGGTGAGACAGTTGAAAAGCATGACAGTCACAGGACTGAAATCTCACAGATTGTCATGCTCATCATTACTATTGCTATAGCTATGGTTCATTGGGCCCATTCTATATGACAAGTACTTGATGGACACACTCTCATTTCACCCACTTAATAACACTGTGAGGTAGCTAATATTATTTTTACCATGTATGGTTGAAAAAGCTGAGATTAAGTAACTTGCTGAGGTCACCAGATGGCAGGTCCTAGATCTAAACCTGGGTCCAACTCATGCTGTGAACCACCAGGGCTTAACAAACTAGAACCTTCCCAGGATATGCAGGTGCAGAGAGCACAAGGGCTTAGGGGACCCTGAAGTCATCTGGACTGATCAACTGGCCAATTTAAAGTTGTTCTCAGAAAAGCCAATCAGAGAAGACGGCTTAACCAATCTTTTTACACAGCCATTCTTTTGTCCACCTTTGAGAACTCTTGATACAGAAATAGGCTAAAAATACTATTTCCAGCCGTTTGATCCTCCTCTGCAAGTCATATATTTTGATTTTTCAGCTGTTAGGTTGATTACAATTATGGTCACTTGGAGAGAAATGTAAAGAAATACTCTCTAAAGTATTAGTAATATTTGACCAGCTATGCCAAAATATGCCAGTGAATAGTGTAGAAAAGGAATACGTTTGTCTCTAAGGAAAGGAACGCACCAAAATCATCTCTCCCACACTGCTGCCAATTATACCTGCGCAGTCTGGATGCAAGCACACCCTACCGATGATCTCCTCCACTGCAGTGTCGTTTCCAAACAGAATTTGCTCATGGGTTCACTAGATGTGTCATTTCAGAAGCCACAGTTCACTGGAGAATGGGTGTGAATAAAGACAGGGAAATGATTATTTCATGAAAATGTACGGGTTCATCCTTTTTGCCCATCCCATGGTTAGCTGTCCCCAAATCCTCTCAATGCACCTAAATATCTTTCAAAGTTGTACCTTTCCATAGGGAATGTAGTGGGTTGAATAGTGTCCCCTCAAAATTCATATCCACCCAAAACCTCAGAATGTGACCTTATTTGGAAAGAGGGTCTTTGCAGATGGAACTAGTTAAGATGAAGTCATACTGGGTTAGGATGGGCCCTAAATCCCATGACTGGCATCCTTATAAGAAGAGGAGAAGACATGAAGAGACACACAGAGAAAAAGCCACGTAAACATGGAGGCAGAGATTGGAGTGATGCAGCTACAGGGCAAGGAATGCCGGGGATTTCTGGGAGCTGGAAGAGACAAGGAAGGATCCTCCCCCAGAGCTTCAGGAGAGAGAGCAGTCCTGCCAACACCTTCATTTCAGACTTCTCCGGAACTGTGAGAGAATCAATTTCTGTTGCTTTAAGGCATCCAGTTTGTGGTCATTTGTTACAGCAGTTCTAGGAAACTAATATAGGAACTACCACATACAATTTGGCCCAAGCCCTCATCATCTTTTGCAGGGATTCATTTCAGTGAATTAATAGCAAGAAAAAATTGGAAGCAATTGAAATGACCAAATGATGGAAAATGGTGGAATATATTATGGTATGTTCATATAGCTGAACAGTATGCAACCATTAACATCATGTTTTTGAATTAACTATGTGGGAAAATAACTGGGATATAATATGCTACCTGTTAAAGAAGATAAATAACGCTGTATAATATAATTTCAGTTTTGTTTTAAACACGTTTGTATAGAGAAAAGATTAGAAAAAAATGTATCATTTGCTTATCTCTTAGGAGTCACAACAGGATTTTTATCTGATCTTTTTATATATCCTCATATTTCTATAATGATAATGTATTATGCTCATAATAAAAAATAAGCAATATAGCTTACTTGAAAAATTCAGAAGACTTCCAGTTCAGTGGTTTTCAAGCTATTTTGACCTCATCTCCTAGTAACAAATATGGTTTGCATTATGACTATAGTAGACTGAGTAATGCCACTCCCTCCAAAGATGTCTATACCCTAATCTCCAGAAGCTGTGAATGTCACTGTTGGGAAAAGAAAAAAGTTCATTCTACCCTTTCTAGGTTCTTCTGGCTGGTGAGAATTAAACTGACATAAGACACTTTAACAGGAAAAAATCAAATTTAATTATGTATGTACAGGGGCCCCATAAGAAAAATGAGGGCCATGGACAAGTTAGTAATTGAGGCTTATATGCCATCTGAGAGAAGGAGAAGAGGGTAGGGGTTTGGGAACCTCAGAGGGGAGAAAGGAAATTCATATGGAGATGGAAAAACAAATGTTTGGTAAACAAACGTTTGCTATGCCATGCAAAGGCAATGGGACCCAGAGAGAACTTTGGTCTTAAGGCCCTGCTGAGTCCCCCTACCACACCTATAACCCATATTCTTTGTAGATATCTCTGGTGATGGTGCTCTTCCGGGACCAGTCTTAGGCAGCTTAAGGGAGAGGTTAAAAAAAAAAAAAGACTTCCTGAGTCTTTTGTTTCTTAAAGACAATCAACCTAAAATAATCCTCATGCCAAAGAGTAACATTTTAGGGTGGCAAATTTTGCTTCCCTACAGTTATGCCTTTGAAACTTCCCCAAGAAGTTTCACAGTCCAAAAGTTGAGTTGGTAGATTGTTTCATCTCACTGAACCAGATTCTTAGCCCTGACAATAGGTCACTTTGGCTAAACTCATTTCAGGAGGCGGTGATGCAGGTGAGCTCCCAGAGTTAGGACTATGGTGCAAGCAATCAGGTGTTTAATAAGAGGCACTTCCATGGAAACAAAGTAGAATAACGGCTAGTGATTGGAGCAAAACATAATCCCAGCTTCTGAGTTCTGAGGGTAGCCAGTAAATATTTCTAGATGTCTGGCTCAAAGAGTTTTCAGATAGAGTGAAGGCAGGTAGTGGCAAACTGACAAATTTTCCTAGTTTGCAGTTTGAATGTCTCTTGTGAGATTTCTGAGTGGCTTATATGGCAACAGATATGAAGACTATATATGAGCTATCATGGTGATTTCTCTGAAGTTTATATCAGGTTGTCCAATTTTAGCTTGCATGGCTTCAGAAAAAGGACAGTTTTAGTTCTTAATGATTTCAAGTCAAAAGGGTGGGAGAGAAAATTAGAAATGTTAGCTTGGAGAGTTGTAGCCAAATATTGCAGGAAACTGGAAGAATTCAGGATCCAATCCAGTTTATAGGTAGAAAACAAACCTCAAAGACAAGGGACAGTATTAGAATCTATAGCCACAAGTATATTACTAAAACATAATTTTTCTCTCTAAAATCATCCTAATTTTTACCAAAGGTAGACAACTTAGGACTAATTTGTTTGCAAAACAAGTTTAGTTTCAAAAAACTTGGCCTGTTTATATAAGTATAGCAAGAATAGCAATTGACCATGTAACTCTTTTAATCTGCTTTGCTGGAACTTTTCATAAGAAATTTCAGATTGGACTTTTAAATGCCTCTTCAGGCCAGGAAGCCAAGCTAAGGATTTGCCATCAGACTCACGTGCAATACCTACACATTTCAGTGAATTCTTCTCTTCTCGAGGTCCCCAAAATACCTTGAGGTTCCTGTACCTTCCAGGAAGTGACCATCCTTACACACCTGGTAAGGCTGCCAGGAACCCTGTAAGTGAAGTACCTAGGAGGAATATGCCATGGGGTTGGGGGTTATGTGTTGTTTTACAGAGTACCTCATTACATGGAAATTTTCTTGAGGTTGGCAGGTGATCTAGTGTTGATCTAACCCATTCCGTGACCAACTTATCCTCTCATGGGTGCCTTTTTGAGGTGGCAAGCACCCTAATGGCTCTTAAATCCTCGATCCATGTCAACCAATTTTGTGGCTTTGGCTTCCAAGATGTCCCTTAGCAATAGCTTTTACCTCATGTGCCTAGTAATCCACAGCAAAGTTTGTCTAAACAGATGCCAGTCTGCTGAGAACTGTGAACTCGCTAGTCTTTGAGGCTCCAACTGCAGGTTCTAGGGCCCTATACAGCCTGTGCCTCTGTAATTATCCTGTGGTTTTTCCTCCTTATGACAAACATAAAAGACAAGGACAAAGAAAAAACAGTGACTGTCTCTGGGAGGAAATGGATCATTAAAGCCATTTGGTAAATACCAAAGTGATCAGAGTCACTAAGTCCAAGGTACTGCAGTTCCACAGATATTTTCTCCTACTAATCTATATTTAGAAAGAGAGAGTGAAAACATTCACACCACTTCTGCTCTACCAAATCCCACAGACAGAGATTCTGGAAGGCTGATATAATAGGAAATCTTACCTTCTGCCAGCTTTTATCAGATGTCCCAGGATCTCTTTATCTGCAGTGGTCTTCTGGAAAGCAGTTTTTCCAGCCAGTGAAGGATCCTGCTGGATACATCACCTATTTAAAAAAAAAAAATTTCCTCATACTTTTTCTAGGTTCTTCTAGCCTGTCTAAAAATTAAATTGACCTGAGACAGATGAACAGGAGAAAACCAAATTTAATTACATACTTACAAGGGCCCCATGAGAAAAATGAGACACAAGAGACACACTTTGGGGTGGCAAGTTTTGCTTCCCTACACCCTGGATTATCTGTTGGGCCCACTGTGATCATGAGGATCCTTATAAGAGAGAGACAGAAGCATCAGAATGATTAGTAGGAGATGTGAGGATGGAAGCAACGCTTAGAGTGACGCAAGTACAGGGCCAGGAGACAAAGAATGGGGGCAGCTTCTAGAAGATGAAAAAGGCAAGGAATCATATTCTCCCCGAATCCTCCAGAAGGAATGCAGCCCTGCTGAAACCTTGATTTTAGACTTCCAACTTCAGAACTATAAGACAGTAAGTTTGAGTTGTTTTCAGCCACGAAACTGTGGTAATTCGTTACAGTACCAACAGGAAACTAATGCCATGACACATGTGTACACACATTGAAACAGTTTCATAACACATGATATACTCTGATGTTTTCTTTCCCATCTTCATGGATTTCATTATGTTCCCTCAAAAAGATATGTTGAATTCCTCAACCCCCGCCTCCCCGGTACCTCAGAATGCAGCCTTATTTGGAAAAAAGGGTCTTCACAGAGGTAATAAGTTAAATGAGGTCATTAGGCTGGCCCTAATCCAATATGACTGGTGTTCTTATAAAAAAGGGGAGCATCCTATGAAGACCAAGGCAGAGATTAGAATTATGATGCCATAAGCCAAGAAGTGCCTGGGGCTACCAGAAGCTGGAAAAGGCAAGGAAGAATCCTCCTACTACAGTGGGAATGCGGCCCTGCAGACACCTTTATTTCAGACTTGTAGGCTGCAGAACTGCGAGACAATAAATTTCTACCATTTATAGCCACCCAGTTTTGGGTACTTTGTTATAGCAGTCCTGGCAAACACATGCTCTTCTGTTCTGTTCTATTCTATCCTATTTCATTAAGAAAACTGATTTTCCAGTCTACTAATTCTGAATGTCATCAGGCTTCATTCAAGCTTTTCCCACACCAATTTTTAACCTCCATTTAGCCAACCTCTGATCCATCCCAAATGCATCCAGTAGCTCCAAACAGTCAATCATTCCCAGAACATAGCATCAATTCACAGACGGCATGCTATGTGCTTGTGCTATACCCTTTCCCCTCAATGTCTATTCATTATTTTTTTTTTTTTTTTTTGTGGTACGTGGGCCTCTCACTGTTGTGGTCTCTCCCGTTTCGGAGCACAGGCTCTGGACGCGCAGGCTCAGCGGCCACGGCTCACGGGCCCAGCAGCTCCGCGGCATGTGGGATCCTCCTGGACCGGGAAACAAACCCGTGTCCCCTGCATCGGCACGTGGACTCTCAACCACTGTGCCACCAGGGAAGCCCAATGTCTCTTCATTTTTAATGCCCAGCTTCATGTCACCTCCTCTGAGGGGTTTTCCCTGGCTCCTATGTAGAGTCAGTTGGTTCTCTGTTCCTACAGCGATTTTAATAGGCCTCAATGATAGTACTTAGCATTTAAGTGTCAATTAAAGGATCAATTTAAGTGCCTCCCTCCACCTGCCCCCCCAGCTAAACTCCAAGTTTCTTAAAGACTGGTAAACAACAAGGGTCTGCTGTATAGCACAGGGAACTATATTCAATATCCTGAGATAAACCATAATGGAAAAGAATATTAAAAAGAATATATATATATGTATAACTGAATCACTTTGCTGTACAGCAGAAATTAACACAGCATTGTTCCTCAGCTATACTTCAGTAAAGTATACTGGGACTGGAGCTTACTGGGAAAAAGGGAAGTGGTTGCAGACCAGGGGCTGGAGACCAGCTCTCCCTGCATCACCACATCTAGGTGCAGATCATCAAGGAGTTTGTATCTGGCCTTGCAGGTCATTACAAAGGTATGTTTGTCAAGGTAGGAAGGTTGCACCTATTTTATTTAATAGTTTGTTAAGGGTGGTCTGATTTTGGTCTTAAAGGAAAATTTTTTCCCACCAATAAATTTTTCTCCATAAAAAGGTAAGTGTGTAGAATGTACTTCCTTGCATAGTGTATGATGGCCGATAGTAATGGCTGCAGCCACCCAGCACATACTCTGGGCCAGGTGACTTCCATTTAGTGTCCACCACAACCCAATAAAGTAAGTATTTATGAGAAAACTGAGCCTCAGTGACATTAAGCAAGTTGTTCCAGATCCGAAAGTTAATGCTACAGTTAGCCTTAGTGGCATAACAAACTCCCCAAAACTGAAGTGGCTTAAAACAGTGATTTTTTTTTCCCTGATTGGTGGGCTGCCCAGGCTGTTCCACTGCTGGTTTCACCTGGGCTAGCTCATGCAGCTGCGCTCTGCTGCAGGGTGGGCTGAGCTGGAAGGTCCCAATGGCTTCTCTCACCAGTCTCCCAGTTGGTGCTCCTGTCTCTGGGATGCCTCGGTTCCCCTGCACATGACCTCTCACTCTTCAGGAGCCACACCTGCTTCTTGTCATGGTGGTCCCAAGGCAGCTGTCTCAGAGCAGAAGCTGCAAGGCCTTTTGATTCCTGGGATAGAACTGGCACTTGCTCACATTCTAATGGTCAAAACATGACACAAAGCCAGTCCTGATTCAAGGGGAGGGAAGAGAGACTTCACCTGTTGATGGGACGAACGGCCAAGTCACCCTGCAAAGGAGCATGGTGACGTTGTTTTGGCCAGCTTTAAAAACAATGGATCAGAGCTAGTAGCTAAATAGCAGAGCCAGGATGCAAAGCCAAGTGGCCTGGCTGGGATGCTCTAATAACTGTGCCTTTTCTGAACCACGGGACCTGTTGGGGACTTAGTCATGGGAATGATGACACTCCTGTATTTTGTCTTATCCCCTTGCTCTTGCAATCTCCTTACCTATTTAGTCTTAAAAAACAAAATTCAATCAAGTAAATTTGAAGATTTAATTGGCTTTGTTAAGTCGTGAACTGGGTAGAATCCCATCTGAATCTCATCCAGCAAATAGAAAGGAGTCCCAAAAAGCTGCAGAAAAGGAAAAGTTTTTAAAGGTGGGGGTGGGGGTGGGGGTGGGATAGGAAGTCATAAATGAAAAAAAAATGCATTATTTTAGGCTATTTCAGGCAACTTCGACTTCTTTTGGAGGACAAAGGGTCCATCAGGTGAATTACCTCACTGGTGCTGACCAGGAAATTTCAGACTGCTGGTTAAGATTATGTTAATAGGGAAGGTTGGAATTGCAATCAGGTTAGGTATCAGGTCTTGGTTTGGTGACGGGCTTAGCGCAAGAGACCCCATTTTGGGTCTGTTGTTTCTTTTTTTTTAAAACAAGTCTCTGTCTTCCTCCAGTGTCTGGCTTAGTGGCCAGCACCTGGTGGTGGTTAATACTACCTACTCAGGTAGGTCACTTACAAGAGATGACCCTGAATGGGCTCCTTAATCTCTCTAAGTCCCAGTTTCCCACCTGCAAAGTGAGGATAGTTATAGCACAGAACACATCGGGTTGCTCTAATATTCCGATGCAGTAAGGCAGAGAACGCACTGGACACAGTACTGGCTCTCAGTGTGTCCCCAGTGTTAGCGCCATTACCATGTGTAAGAACTATCCAGGAATGCATGTGGGCCTTTTAAACGGGGGGAGTAAAACCCCACTCTGCTTCCAGATGCAAACACCAGGCTTGCAAGCACGGGCGTGAGGACATTATTTCAAAATACGGTGGCAATTCTAAGATAGCAGCTTCAAAAAAGCACGTGAGGGCTTCCCTGGTGGCGCAGTGGTTGAGAGGCCGCCTGCCGATGCAGGGGACGCGGGTTCATGCCCCGGTCCGGGAATATCCCACATGCCGCAGAGCGGCTGGGCCCGTGAGCCATGACCGCTGAGCCTGCGCGTCCGGAGCCTGTTGCTCCGCAACGGGAGAGGCCGCAACAGTGAGAGGCCCGCGTACCGCAAAAAAACAAAACAAAACAAAAAAAAGCAGGTGAGAAAGTCAAAAGGAACACAAAGGAACAAACAAACCAAATGGAGCTGCACCGTGGTCAGTCTTTTCTCTGTTCATTTTTAAGATTTCACTCTGCGACTGCTGGCTTCTTCCACGACGGAAAGCGCTGACCGGACGCGGCCAGGTCGCGGGGAGAGACAGGTGGGGACTTACCTTTGGCTCCGTAGGTCTAGGTCACGTGGGTCTCCTCCTCCTGAGAGAAGCACTCAAAAACTCGCGGGCTGCAGGGCACGCGTGACTGCGAGGGGCGACGAGGGGAGACCGCCTCACTCTTTCCGGACTCGGGAACCCGGCGGGACCGGGTCTCCGCGCACCGCGAGGCAGGGAGGAGCGCCGTGTGCCCTGCGTAAGTGCGCGGCTCCGCGGGGATTTCTGGTCCCCGGACGCACGGAGCGTAAGGAGGGCGGTCTCAGAAGCCTTCAGCACCGTAGAGAAAGCAAGCCTGGTGAGGTGAGATTGGGGTCAGGTGGTTTGGGCCGGCTAGTAGTTTCCAAATCGGAGTCCTGGGGGTGCTTGGTATTCTGCTCTGTGTGCGCCCAGCCCGGAGCGTGCTCCCGAAGGCTTCTGGCACAATCTGAGGAGGTCGACCCCGGGCTTGCAGGCCAGGCGCCCCTCCAGGGAAGCGCGAAGCTGTGTGGTCCACCATGACTCTCAGTGCGAGGGGTGGGCGTCGGACACGACCTCCTTCTCCTTCACCGAGTCTCTTTGGGGTGTTTTATTTCGTGGGTGCTGTGGAGGAAAGTGGAAAATGCCTTTAATTAGTGCGTGTCCCACAAAAGGAGACTTGGCTTGAGTGAAGGAAGGCACACGAAAAGGCTGTTTTTCCCGGAATGTAGGATTAGGAGAAAACCAGGGGCACGGCACAGGTGGAAGCAGCTTTCTGCCAAGTGGATTAGGTCCTTGCAGGGGAATTCATAGGAGCCAGAGGGACACGTAGAGATGTGTAAATGGAAACATCCAGTGTCTTTCAGGTCAGCTTGGTGTCCTGAAAAAAAGCTGCTTTGGCATATGAATGGATTTGAATCCTAGCTCTGCCTTTGGCGAGTTGGTGACCTTGAACAAATTATTTAAGCTTACTAAGCTTCAGTCTCCCCATTTGAAAGATACTTGTACAACTGCTTTTTACTTTTTTTGGTGAGGGATGAGGAAGAACAGAGATGTAAGGAGAAAAATAAAATCCAAGGAGCGTTTTAGTAACTTGAAAAATAACTTTTAAGAAAGCTGTTCAAAATAGGAATTGGAATGCTTTTGGAAAAGTAGATTGCACTGGCTTTGCTGGCATATGAAAGTCTGAAAAGTTGTCAAAACCCCTTAGCTGATTGGGCTTTCTAGAATTGTACAGCAGGCTAATCTAAGTGCAGTGGAAACCCTTTATAATGTGATGCAAGTGTTCTTAGCAAGAAGCTGTTTTATTCTTCTTTTATAGGAGTCGGTTCTTTTGGAGGGACGTAATTGGCCCAACACTACATATGAATCCAGCTTGTAAACCAATTTACAGTGGGGTTCTATTAGACTGATTTTATAGCCCGAGAAATAAGTGGGCTTTGACTGACAGGCAGTTCAAATGACTTAGAAGAGTGTTTAGGAAGTCCACTGCCCTTGGGGGGAGAAAAAAAGTGCAAACAGCATAACTATTTTGTTAATGACTGTTTTTGTTTTGGAAAGTGTATGATTTGTTAGAAGAAAAATTGTGTTGAATATTACCCTGGTGTGCATGAAACTAAGACAGTAAGACAGTAAGAGAGGAAGAGCTTAGTTACTGCCCCAGCTAACATCAGATACCCCTTTATCTTTTCCCAAATACCCAAGGTAAATAGGTAATGACCCATTCTTAATAGGAAGTATAGTTCATTTTAAAGAGCAAACATGATTATTTTTGTTTAACATTCCCAGCGGTTTAGAAGAAGAACTTAAGAAGGACAAGTTTCCCATAATTAGAAAGGTTCCTCTAGAATTTGTTCTAGAAGAACAAATCATTAATATCTATATTGATTCGGGAGAGGGGTAACCTGGACAGAGGGCTAAGAACTGTACTTGGTCAAAACAAGTGATGGAGTTTGAACTTTCATGCTATATAGTTGCAAGTTCAAAGCTTTAAGCAATAGACTCAGTTCACAGGACAGTGATCAGGTGCTTTCTTCATAAAACCTACGCTCCTGAGTGTAACTGAACCAAAACCAGAATATTGAGATTCCTCTCCCTTGAAGATATTGCAGGTACTGCCTTGGACGTGAAACCCCATGCTTTTCTTTTACTGCTTTAACCTTAGAATCTGGGGAGCAAGATTGGGGTGGTGGTAATAAGTCTTGATGTCCTTAGATCCATTAGCCTGAAAAAGCAAATTCTTAGCATCACATCTTGCCAGTATCCTTAGGTCTTACCTCTTAACCTTCTCTTTGTGTTCTGATTCTAGTTAGTGGCTGTCTTTAAATTGCTAAGGTTGCTTACTGGCCAAAATATTTATTTAGGCATCCGGGGGCTAGCTCTTCCTCCTTTCCCTTTTGCGACTCCATATTCTGTTAACTCATCTTTCAGAGAGACCCCTTGACATATCTTCTTGTACCTGTATCTGGGGAGGATAACCCACCTCCCAAGAGATTCATTCTTTCATCCTAAATGGACTAATATTTTTACTGATGTTTGATTATGAAAATTTTCAAACATTCAGAAAAGTTGAAAGAATTTTACAGTGTACTGTATACTCCCACCTAAATTCTATTATCATTCAACTGATATTGATTTAGTGCCTACTATTTGCCTGGAGGTAAAGACATAGAAGGCAGAGTAAAGTTGGGGAACACAAAAGGGTTTGATTTGGCTGGAACATAGAGTTTATGAAGGGGTCGTATCACTTTGCTCTGGAAAGTTATGCCAGAGTCACATTGTGAAAGACATTGAATTTCATGGCAGGAAGTTTATACTTTATTCTGGTTGCAGTTGGGAACCACTGAAGGCATTTGAGGAGGGAAGTGTCTTGTGCTTTAGAAAGCTCACTTCGGCATCAGTGTTAGGCTGAATGGGTGTGGAGAGGACCTGAGGTCTGAGAGACAAGTTAGGAGGCTTTGCAAATGTCCCCAGGGCAAGTGAGGGTTGACTTATGAACCAAAAGGGAAAAAAAAAAAGAAGAGAGGTGGGATTTTGTGAATGACTTAACATGAGCCTTGGGTGTCATTAGGAATCAGGAAGTTAGAGGAGGGGGAAGTTCAGGGGGGATGTTGATGTTTTGTTATAAGACTCGATGGGTTTGAGGAACCAACTGGGTACCCATGCAAAGGAGCCTTCTGAGTGTGGAGAGCCCAACAGCAAGGTCAGGAACAAAATTCTGGACTAGCAGTTAGTGATCAAGGGATGGTTGAATGAGAATGTACAGAAGGAGAGAAAAAGGGCAGGACCTTGAGGAAAATCTGAATATATAGAGTTCTTGAAACAGAAAAAAAAAATACGTGTTAATTGTCAGTTTGTATATTAATGATGGTTCTATCTACGGCGTTATTGAAGCCACAGTTCTCCTTGATAACTTATAACAAACTAAAAAATGTACCCATATGAATGGAGTGGAGTCTTTCCTACTCCCACTGTAGGAGGCACAGGGGGAGGGTGTGAAAAGAGGATGGAGAATAAGGTGGCAGAGGGCAGGAAAGAGGGAAACTGAAATATTTTTTATCTTGGACTTTTAGAGTACAGAGAGCTTTATCCATGTCAACCAAATATCAGGAAGCCAGGTAATTTAATGAATTTGTCTATCTTTTCAGAAGGCAGTGCCTACTTAATCTGGGAACCATAACAACCTATTGTGATGGCCATATTTTCCGAATGAAACCTCAGGTGGGACACATTTTAATGCATGGTCACCAAGACTTTATCCAAATATTTAGCAACTAAAACTCCCCTCTCCCTTTTTATATTAATATTTTCATATATGCTTTATGTGTTGAGTAAATATTCAGGTCTGTAAACCCATCTTATAATAATTCACTGACAAGGCAAAGGAAATTAGATTTAATTAGCATCTCTTCTGTGGTCAGGGACTGTTCTAAGGTCTCAGAAGGTGAGGGCAGGGACTGTCTTTCATCTCTCTGCTATACCTGGTATGAGTTTATATATGTACGATATCATTGTCACCATAACAATGAGTGGTAGTGTGGGTCCACTCAGTATACAAGTACTTTGTCTAGTGGTACAGAGTTTTTAAGTGACAGAGCCACATTTGAAGCTGTGTCTAAATTCTTTCTGCTCCTCCCATTGGACTGTATTACCTTCCCAAATACTTACTGACTGTGTGCCAGGCATTATATCTGGTGTTTGCACATGTGGGTTCCTTCATTTCATCCCTCTGGTTTAGTAGGTAATTCCAAGGAAAGCTCAAACCAAAATTGCTCAATTGGTTATTATTGGTGGGGTATCTACCCTCTTGCTCTATTTTATTTTCATTCAACTTCTTTTTTTAAAATTTATTTTATTGAAATATAGTTGGTTTACAATGTTGTGTTAATTTCTGCTGTACAGCAAAGTGATTCAGTTATGCATATATATATGCATTCTTTTTCATATTTTCCATTATGGCTTATCACAGGATGTTGAATGTAGTTCCCTGTGCTATACAGTTGGACCTTGTTGTTTATCCATTCTATATATAATAGTTTGCATTTGCTAATCCCCCAATCCATCCCTCTCCCAACCCCCCTTACTCTTGGCAACCACAAGTTTGTTCTGTATGTCTGTGTCACTCAGCTTCTTTAACTCTGCAGGAAGAGTCACACCCTCTCAGAAATGCCACCCCCTAAGGCTGAGTTTAACAATCATTTCATTAATTCTCCTGAAGATCACACCTTCAGTCCTCTGCTGATTTCTTTTTAAAGTGAGCTAGAGAAAAGCTCTCTTTTTTATTTGTTTACTTGCTTGTTTCACTCCATCAATCTTCTGCTTTTCCCATTGTCCCACTTGTTTACATATTATGTTCCTCTTTTTCCTTACCCGAGCCCGGAACTCTCTTCTCCCTAGATAGTCACTTGAAATTCTCTAATACCTTCAGATCCTCTCACCTGTCACCACCTCAGAGGGGCCTTCCCTGACCACCCAATCTAAAATAATATCGCTCCTGGGCTTCCCTGGTGGCGCAGTGGTTGAGAGTCCTCCTGCCCATGCAGGGGACATGGGTTTGTGCCCCGGTCCGCGAGGATCCCACATGCCGCGGATCGGCTGGGCCCGTGAGCCATGGCTGCTGAGCCTGCATGTCCGGAGCCTGTGCTCCGCAACGGGAGAGGCCACAACAGTGAGAGGCCCGCGTACTGCAAAAAATAAAATAAATAAAATAAATAAAATAAAATAATATCGCTCCTTGACCCCATCCCTCTGTAACCGTTCACCCTGCTTTGATGTTCTTAATAGGTTTCCTCTCTCTTGTCTCCATTATATGGGAAGCTTCATGAAGGCAGACACTTTGTCTCTTGTTTTCTGTGCCTGCATTGGAGTCTAGCACATAGTAGGAGCTAAAATATATTTGTTTATGGAATGAATAACTGGCCCAGTGAACTTGGAATCTGTCCCAGCTCTGCTACTGACTAGAGTGTCATTACTTGGGACGTTGCTCCATCCACCTGGGCCTCTGTTGAAGAGCTGCATTAACTCCTTTCAAGAGTGGTGGTGAAGATCCAATGAGACTATGTGTAGAGAAGAGATGTGGGAAGTACTGGAATAATCTAAGGGAGTGTTGCATGGAGATTACTCCCAATGACAACATTATCTCTTTTGGAATCAAGGAGTTACCTGTCACCTGGGTAAGGTGACAACATGGAGTGATTTCCCAGGATCATCCTCATATAAAATATTCTTATCCATTATACCCAGTCTTATCCTTGTATTTGCCACACTGTGTATCCTGATTTTTTGTATGGAAAATTTAGTCATAGTAGATAGCAAAAAGGAGGATCGTTTTAAAAAGAATAGGGCTACATTTACTTCAGCAAAAATAAGGAATTTCTCAGTGGAAGACATTTCTTTTGCCATGAGGATTGAGGGCTTCATCCATCCCCTCAAATTATTTTCAAAACAGAAGGAAGCTAGATATTCATTTTGAAGCAATCTCTGGTCATGTGAGTTTCACTTCTTTGCAAATAAACGTGCCCTTAAATCACTTGCAATTTCAGCCCCTATAAATTTTGCAAATGGCATGCCAAGATAATCCAGTTTACCCAGAATTCTGCTTTTGTCAAAATTTGCATGGAGGCAGATTTTGTTGTATTATGTCATTTATAGAACGATATATGAAAAATACATGGACTTTGTAATCATCTAGATCTGGCTTCAAATTCGAGCTTTACTATCTAGTGGTTGAGTCGGGGGCTTGAGAAAATTAAACCTAGTGCTTGAGAAACTAGTCAACCTAGGATTTAGTTTCCTCATCTGAGTATGTCTTATATAAATCTCGGAACTTAGGGCCTAAGGATAGTGACACAGTCAAATAAACACATGTTATCCAGTAGCAAGTGAAAGGCTCGGAAATGTTCATTCTGTAACCAAGAAACCCGTTTAAGTTTGTTTAGCCCAGATTTTCCCAAAGTTTTGTTCTTATAAAATCTAATTATATATTGCTGAACTAGTATTCCATAAAGGATTCTGTGGGAAATCCTGGCTTACCAGAATGCCAGACATGTCTTAAATACAAAATCAATTTAGCTTCCCTTTCCCATTTTATTGTTGACCTCTCAGAATTTTCGCTTGGATGCTTAATAATAACTTAAAGTAGAACTGTTTAAGTTCCATTCTTTGTAATCTCCTCCACCTTGACTCCTTCCACAGTCTTCCCAACTATCCGTGTATTAGTTTTCTAGGGCTGCTATAGCAAAGTACCGCAAACCACGTGGCTTAAAACATCACAAATTTATTGTCTCAGATTTCTGCAGGCTGGAAGTCCAAATCAATGTGTTGGTGGGACCATGTTCCCTCTGAAACATGGGGGAAGAATCTTCTCTCATCCTCATTTACCTTCTGGCAAAAAGTTTATTTTTGTATATTGTATTTCCAAACTTACCTGAATAGGGAGATAAGCCCCTGGCACACATAGCACATTTTGGGAGATGCTGGTATGGGACTATAGAATGGTCTTTGAAAATTGATTGATACTGGCCTCAATTCGTTGCTCTACTGCTTTCTAGCTGTGTGATCCTGGGCAAGTAACTTAAATTCTCTGAGGATCAATTTCTCATCTGTAAAATGGGGTGATAATAGTACCTACCTGGTAAAGATTAGAAATAAAAATATAAATCAGTTAGCACAGTTCATGTACCTGGAGTGCATTGAATAATTGGTAGCTTTTACTGGTATCGTTCTCATGAGGATGCCCTGGATCATGGGGCTGGTCTTTCTGTTTCAAAGCTGGTATTAACATTTTGGGACATGTCTACTTTGTACTTCCTACCCCCATGCCAATTTTCCTTCTGGTTGGAGTGAGATTTCAAGGTAAGCTCCCTACTATAGTGTCAGATAGTATTATTTCCTCCTCTTCCTGATTCTTTTTATTCTCTACCTGCCACGTAACTCGCGTTTGTTTCCCTTTCCTGTGAGCCCAAGGATATGGTGGCAGAGATAGGGATGACTAATTCAACTAGCAAGATTAGACAGCACTGTCTGATACCAGAGGGGTAGCCTGTGGAAAGGAGATAGGCATGTAAGTCTCAGTGATGCTTCAGCAAAAGGTTGCCCATCACCTTGTGTCATGTACTAGTCCTTTCTGGGAAAAGAGTGCTTCAAATATCAATTTTAGAAATTAAAATGATGTCCAAAGGAAAATGAATACTGGATCCTTTGAAATAAAGGTTTTCTTTTACCATTTGTTTGCATGGAAATCCTTTAACAAAAATAGCTAGACTTGGGATTTGGGTTGGTATTTAATTCAGGGTTGCACAATAGCCCTTCATTACAGGATTCAAATGCTTTGGATATACCTGAATAATCTTGTGAGGTGACTGAGTCTTATTTGAATAGAGGGATCACTTTCTTTTCCCTTTCTTTAATTACAGGTTTCATGGAAACATCTGTTACTAGTTGGCCTGTTTTTTGTTTGTTTGTCCAGGGGAATGTTTTTCTTATGTTGGGAGCTATTAAAGCCAGTTAAATATGTGAGGGGACTCCAAATAATTGTTTTAATTGCAGCTATGACATTTATTACATGAATGATTTTTATCCTTTGTTTGGAATAATCTATAATGTAAAATGGAGACATGGGAAGGAGAGAAGAGGAAAACATAGGGCTGCTTGACACGTTTGCTGTTTGTTTCTTTGTCCTCATTCTGGAGTTTTTGTTTATGATTCTTTTTTTCCCTGGTAAAACACACATTTTCCAGTGGCTTTTTCAGGTTTCTTTTCTCTAAGCCTTGCCTATTTGGGCGTGTTACTGGTTGCTTCTACACACGGATGACAACTTGCCAGATTTTCCCCTTTTGTCTCTTCTGATCATTTCCATTAAATTGGGGTGTGAGTTGATGGAACGTAGTTTCCAGCTCATTTTTCAAATAAGGAACGTGAGACTCACATGAGCAGGTAAATGTTGAACATCTAGTTCCCTGGGGTAGGGTGGGCAGGGGAAGCCCTGATTTGTGGTGTCTCTGATTTCTGTGGTGTAGATACTCCCACTGTGGCTGATTTCAAGCTACGAGATGTTACTGAACACCAGGTTGGAAAGGAACGCACAGTAGCAAACCATTATATAATCTGTCCATTAGACAAATATGAAAAATATAACTCCAGAGCATAGATGATGGTAAAATGTAGTAAAACAGTTAAGAAGTGATGAGTTTTGAATATTTATTACTTATGTTTTTAATATAACTTATTTAATGATAAGCTTTTATAGTTTAAATTTAAACAATGGCTGTGTTGAACAGCTGGCTCTCACAGTTCCTGGAAATCTAACCATTGGTTTTAACACATTGACCGGGACCCAGAAAAGTCAGTGTCCTGCCCAAGGTTCAGTGAATGAGTCGTGTTAGAACCTGAATTAGTACAAATCATTTCTAAAACCCAAATTTCTCTAGAAAGATTTACTTGTTAATGTTTCTGTATATTCATTTGTTTATTTATTTTTTTTACTGCATGCTATAATGATCTAATGAAAGGGGTTTAGGACTATAATAGACTGTTACTATCTACTGAGACAATAAGAGTCAAAATATTTGAATATATATAATCACAACCAAAGATGGGAGAGTGGAAAGCAGATTAGATTTAGAGCCATAAGTGAGTCCTGGCTTTGAGTCTTGGTCCTACTGCTCACCAGTGGTGTACTCTTACTTATAAGCTACTTGCTTACTTCTCTAGTTGTTCACTTGTCTAGTCTGTGAGATGAAGGAATTGAGCCATATGAGCATGTACTATCGCCCATATGTCTCACATACCATGATTCACTATTCAGACCCACCAATTCAACACATATTTGCTTAGTACCAATTATATGCACATTCATTATGGACTCTACTCCAGGCAGAACTAAATATAAATATAATAAGAGTAATTATTATTAGAACAACATCTCACATTAGTGTAGAGCCTTCTAATTCACCAAAGACAGACTTTACTTTGAGTCTCTGAGGTTCTATGGTTTTAGGAGATCAGGACACACCTTCACAGAATGTTAGAGCAGAACTTATTCTAAAAGAACAGACAGAACTCTTACTCCTAGGAAATGCGAGAGGTCATAACCAGGTAGTAATAAGGAATAAGGAACAAGCCATGCCTACCAGTTGCTTCACTGTGTGATAAAAAGGCAAAACCGAAAATAATTTTCTTCTAATTATAAGGTTAATTATTGTGGAAAATTTAGAAATTCTTAAGTGTATTAAGTAAGGAGAAAATACCATACATCTATTTTAATAGTCTGCTTTTCTTTACCTAATATTTTAGTATATTTCCCAAAACATTCTCAGTAGTCATTTTAATTGCTGTATATAATTCCATCTTTTTGATGTACAGTAACTTACTTATCTTAAATTGTTTACACTGTTGACAGTTTTTATTATTCTAAATAACACTGTGATAAATAGCTTTGTTTATATCAAAAACATTTACATTAGACACATGATTTCCAATTGTAATATTTAAGGCTTAGTAAGACAGTTTTAGTGAATCACATGGTTTTGACCTTTAGCTTATTTGAGTCTGCCAATATTGTTTTGCATCTGCCTAGATTTTATTTGGTTTCTGAACATTTATTAAGAGGAACAGTTTGCCTGAATCCTTCAGTAGGATGTATTTGAACTGGAAATAGCACACATGTTTTCATATCACTTCAGGTAGACACGTGATACAGTGTAGGGTTAATAATTTTTTTTTTCACTCTCTGTGGGCAATAACTTCCAGTACAGGGTTTATTAGTTTAGAAAGTACTCAATAAATATTCAATAAATAAAAAGATTCTGGCTAATTTAGGATACGCAAAAACATTTGTAAAAGATGTTAAAAAAAAGAAACACTTCTCCATTCATAATATGGCTTTCGTTTTCATTAGGAGAGATGACAGCTAAGCGCAGTTCAGGAATTCTGACCATTAAATGAAACAGTGAAATGAAGTATGTTGTTGCTTTAATTCACCTACATGGAAAACCATGACTCTAATAGTTATTTGATTAAATGTCAATGGGAGCTCCTAAATTGACCCAACTCTTACTTTTATGTGTTAGATTTATGTCAGTTAAAACGAGACTGGTTTTACCTTTCTGTCTTTAACATCTTTGAGTGAACATCTGCTTACAGAAGAAGTGCTGTAACTACCCTGGTTATTTTAATATTAATGACTTCCATTAACGGGGGCTGGATGTTTGCAGCAAAAAGATTGAGAAATTAGGTGGTATGATTAGTTTCTTGTTTCTGCCCACAGGAAAAAACCTTTTAATGGAAGAGCTTCTTCCAATATGTTTCTGATACCACAGATTTTTTTTTTCCCTGCGAACCTGTTAGAGAGTAAGATTGTTGATTCAAGCATTCCTTGAAAGTAGCTGTTAGTAAAACGTTAGCATAACAGGTTCTCATAATTTAAAAAAAATGTATTATCAGTGCCATAGTGATCATTAAATTACCCTTGGGCTTCTTGGGAACCTAAATTTAGTTTCTAAATTCATTTTGTTCCTTATTATAGTAAATAATAGAGAAAAGCATTTTTTAGCTACATACTCTATTTGGTTGGGCTTGTTTACATTAAGTCTGGGAGGTTCTATTAAGTTAACCATGAAAGACTTGACAAGGATTATGTATTCAATCAAATTATAATTATAAACTTTTATCTTATTGGGGAAATGTGGCTGAAAAGCTTTTTAAATTTTCTACAAGCAATATTTTCCTATTATGCCAAGTTGGGTTGTGATAAGCATGTGATTAATAGATTTCTACACATTTTGAGTTTTTAAGGTATTTTAGTGGCTTTGTATTTTAAAGCACTAAACAGTCAAAAGCGGACATTATATTTGCATAAATTGTATATTTCTTTTTGCATCCAGAAATCTGAGTGAGCAGAGTATTTAACTAGCAGCAGTGCAGAGTAATGTAATAGCACTGATGTAGGCATTGTAATACTTAGCAGAGTCAGGATTAAGGGGAAGCAAGTGAGGTGCCTGCCTTGGATATAAAATTTAAGAGTGCCAAAAAACTCAGTAATCAAGATAAATAGTATTTTAATGCAATACTTGAAACAATCAAAAATAGTACAAAAAAACCCCACGATAGACAAAGTCTCAAAATTTAAAAAAAGACGAGTTCCCACCCTGCATCTGCACCAGACTCACCTTACCCGGGTCCCGGCCCTGATTGCATACTAGTTCCTATTTCTCTACTTTGATGTCCATGGATAAGACACTCCTTTGAGTCAAGTTTTCTTTGTCTAAGATTGATGATAATAATCCTTGCTTTCCTGCTTGATTTATTAGGATGTTCAAATCAGCTAAAAATACATGGGAAAGCCCATTGTAAATACAATTTATGTGATTACAAGTTTAGAGAAATCACCGTAAAATTTTACGCCATTATTATTATCGGCTCAGATGAATACTCTAAGCAAACATCAGAGTGGAAGATCCTTGGAAAGCTTTGTGTTAATAAAGTGTGAAGTCTAACTCTTGAGTTCATTTGTCAGCTAGCTATAGGGGCAGGGGCCTGAAAATTGTTGTAGGACCTTCCCTGTCTCTTTCTTTTTTGTTCTTGGATGCAAAGTTTAGTGATTTGTAAGAGATAGAAACGTGACCAGAAATCACATGCAAAATGCCCAGGGACAGCTCAGGTCTCACCTTTTCTCAAGCTGTGCCTCCCACCAATGATGCCTTCCCCATTTCTTCTGCCTAGCTGAGTTCCACCCACCTTTTATTCACCTCCGACCTTGGTAAGGCCTTCCTAGGTTCTCTTGGCCTGAAATGTGTTCTCAGTCCTCTGCCTGTAGCAGATGACTGTCTCTCCCACTCATTTCATGATCTATTTACAGAGTCCCTGTTGTCTTGATGCTTCATGTAATCCTTCATCAAATTTACTTTCCAGACCACAGTTTTAGAAATATAAATCATTTCTTTAGTTGCATTGTAAATCCCTTGAATAGCCTTCCATTAGACTGTTAATTTCAGGGTGAGCAAGGACTGGGTCTTTCTTATTTAGGTTGTATCTAAGGTACTTAGCAAAGAGCTTTATATATATTTTTCTTTGAGTAACTAAATGAATGTCTTGCGTGTAAAGGGGATTGGTAAATTTTTACTCTGTATTTATTTGTGGAATGTTATTGTTTCCATCCTAGGTCTAGACAGAACGGTTGGTGCCATGTGGAAGGCGCTTGCTTTGCTGGCCCTGTTGGTGCTCAGCCCTGGTGGTGATGGGCTGTTTCGCTCCTTATACAGAAACGCGCATGTTTCCACACCACATAAAGGAGATCTAGGACAGCCATTATTTCTAACTCCTTATATTGAAGCTGGGAAGTTTGCAGAAGGTAAGTTTAAATCAGAAACTTACCTTCTGGTATAGTTTCAACAGTTGGGTTTTTTTTTAGCAGTTGTCTCACAGGATCCAAAATACATTCTAGTATTTTACTCACTTGTTTTATTTCAGATATTAATGATTTGGTGTCATATAGTATCAGAGTTTAGAGCTAAAATGAAAGTTCATCAGGGTCAGATTAACCAGTGGTTGAGTCCCTGCATATCTATTTATAAAACTAATATAGGGCCTGTCTACAATTGGTTACTACATGTCAGTTACTGCTTCCAAGCACTTGATATAAAAATCATTTTAGAATCGCAGCAAGCCAGGAAGTGCATCTGTTTTACACACAAGAAAACTAAAGCAGAAGGAGATGAAGTTACTTGCCAGAGTCATACAGACACCAGCTGGTAGATGCAGGATTCACACCCCGATAGCTTCATTCCAAAGCCTAAGCTCACAGCCACCGTGCTGGGCCCCTTTGCCTGGTAAGTTGACTTAACATCCTAGGACTCAGTTTCCTCATTAATAAGATGGAGAAAAAACCCACCCAAGTCTCAGGGATGTTAAAAGAATCATATGAGGAAATGCATGTGAAAGCTCTTTATAACCTGTAAATTGCTCTCTAAATATTAGTGTTTGCTGATGGCTTTTATTTAGAGTTTGTGGGTTTTTCTATTATTAATACAAAAAAAGTGTCTTCTGATGTCATCAGAGACTAAAAATTATGACGTGCCTCTGCCCTTAATGCTTCTTCATGCTTAGGTAAATCACTGTGTAGGATCAATTATGTAATCTTTCTGGACCTCAGGACACTCCTGAACTATAAACTGGTATATAGGCAGAGCTGTTTGTAAAAGGGAGCAGAGAAATGGGGTGGTGGCTGGAGGGAGTTATGGAGTCAGGAAGGGTCAGGAAGAGAGTTATGGAGGGTAGGAGGTAATGATGGGAATAGTCCAGTAGAGAGGGGAAAGTAGATTGGGGTGGGACGTCTGCTGTGGAACATTTTCTTGAAGGAGATGAGAATCCATGGATGGAGATCTTGGTGTTTGCTTCGGAGTTTATCCCTAGTCACAGGTGGGAAGGCAGAGTTAATGCTTGTGAGGCTGATAAGTTGGTAGATTTCATGGGAATGTGGAGCTGAAACTGGAAATTTTAGGGAAATGATCATTTTAAAAATCTAAAATAAATGTACATACTCTGTATGGAAGTTTAAAATAAAGCAACTTTTCTTTAGTTCTCATAGTCAATAGGCTGTCATCATTTTTGTCTTCGGTTTGATTTAAAACCAAAATATTCTCCCCCTTTTTTTTTTTTTTTTTGCGGTACGCGGGCCTCTCACTGTTGTGGCCTCTCCCGTTGCAGAGCACAGGCTCCGGACGCGCAGGCTCAGCGGCCACGGCTCACGGGCCCAGCCGCTCCGCGGCATGTGGGATCTTCCCGGACTGGGGCACGAACCCGCGTCCCCTGCATCGGCAGGCAGACTCTCAACCACTGCGCCACCAGGGAAGCCCTATTCTCCCCTCTTAAGGGTGCATTGGAGTCCTGCTCATATATCTTTGTCTGAAATATACATTGGCTCCATGTTTCACCATCTCTTTTCTAAGAAAAGATGAAAAACTTTGATAATATAGTCAGTGATAATGTAGTGAGGCTGTGTAGTCCTTTTTTTTTTAAGACTCGTTTTTGCTTGATGTAGAAAAGTCATGAAAAGATGGCAGCCCAATGGCATAGGCTGATATCACTAGGCATAAATGAAGAGGCAAAATATCATTAACCCAAATCCACCAAACTAGATCATATGCCTTCCTTTTGGCTTCCATGGATACTGATGACTTAGATTATGTTTATTCACAGTAAATCAAAGCAAATCATTTCGTTTGGAGCTGAAAAGGAGTTAAATACTCATAACCAAACCCTGCCAATTCACAGATGAGGAATTTGAGACTCAAATATTTTACATGACTTGCCCAAGGGGACATAGGTAATAGTAGTAGAGATGAGTCTAAGACCCAAATTTTCTGACTTGCGCTCTGTAATTCGCCTGCTATAATTTATTTTCCTTTGTTTAAGAAGCTTGTCCTCTTTTGGAGTGACCAGAAGCACACACATGAAACAATTAAGGAATCAGGCAACGCATACTAAAGTTCTAAAGTATTACATTTGAGGAAGGCGTGCTGGAAATTTTTAGAAGGAAGCTATCCCTGTTGGTTGGCATAATCCAGATAGAAAGTAGTAGCAGTAGTAGTAGTAGTAAGAATAATATCAATAAATAGCTAACATTTAGTAGTAATTGTATCCCGAGTACCTGGCACAGCGGCTGTATGTAATAGGCACTCAATAAATATTTGTAGAATTTAAATTTGAGACCTATGTTTCAGACGTTATGCTTCATACAAATTAGCTCTTTTAATCCTTATAGCAACTCTAATGAAAAATGAATACTTATTGTTCCCATTTTACGAATGAGAAAACTAAAGCCCAGAGAAATTAGGTGTCTTGCCCAGGACCATTTAAAGGTAGTAAGTGGCAGATCTGGAATTAAAACCTATTTCTGCTGACTCCAGAGCCTGAGGTATGAACCGCTGTACTATGTGACCAGACTTGAGGGTGTAGGGTAAGATTTGGGCAAATAAGAAAGGGCCTGTGCATACTGAGTAAGACAGCTTAAACAGAGCATTAAGGCAACGTAGCCATGGTGTCTCTGAATCATGCATCTGGTAGAACAAGTGCAAAGAATACAGAGAAATCTGCCTGAGAGATTGTCCACATCCCTCCCATTCCTGGATTTCTCGCCTACAAGCATTTCACGGTCATGGGTGTCAGCAGTAGTAAAGAAAGATTCTGAGGGAGATAGTTTTATCTTCTGTCCTTTTTTGTGCTGCCTGATAGATCACCATCTGATGAGTGACAACATTTAAAATATTAAATCTGGTGTAATGTCACTTTCTAAAGTTCTGTCAAAAATCTTTGAACAGAATTTTAAATGACTAATCCAAAATCAGGTACATCTGGGTATTCAACTGCAGTCCTGACAACACAATTAAGGATAATTGTATTCATCCGCTTTACTGAAAGTTCAGGAAGCTCTGGACAGATGGTCAGCTCACTCCGCTGAATCCCTTTTGTTTATCAAGTCTGTCAGAATCTTAGGAACATGAGTCTTAATATCGTAATGGAACATTTTTGAGATAAACAGTAATTCACAAAAAGACAAGGGAAATTTTAATTTTTTAAAAAATCTCCAACATAAACTAACTGGCTTAGTTTTATGTAACTGTAATTGCATGTTTGCTTTCTCTGCAGCTAGAATAAATCCTCGCTCTCTGAAACAAAATGAATGTAGGAGGCCAGTTTTAGCATGTTTCCAGACACTGCCTTTTCACCAGCTTTAAAGAATATTTTGCTATTAGGTCTTAATTTATTATTACTTATGGCCTGGTAGTGTCCTGTCCATCCTGATTATGATGCAAGTCTTTGCAAATATGAAGTACCTGATTAACTGGTTCAAGCCCTTCTTTGGTCATACTCTAATCTTTTTGAAAGTGTTTCTATCACAAGCACAGTAAATAACAAGTAGGAAGTGAAGTCGCTTCAAAGAAAACCTTTTTCCTTTTTTCAACTGTTTTCAACATTTGTATTATGAGTCACGGTTCCAGGAAGAAAGAAACTCCTCCATCTTGGGAGTTTATTTTCCACATTCCATTAATAGATTCTAGAAGGATGAACGGGGACATTTGAAAATGCAAAAAATCAATTTAGTTGAAAAAAAATTTATTTTACTGGGGTTTAGTTAAAGGAAATTTAAAACAGGATGAAACACTTTTTTGTGGGGCAGAGAAAAGGCTTTCTAAATTTCTTGAGATCTTAATAAGGCCTGCCTGCCTTAGGAGGTTTTTGTAGAAGTAAGCTAATCCTAGTGCATTGCCAGTGTGTCATGTTTTAGTTCATTCATTCACATTTATTCATTAAAAAATGTGTATCCAATGTCTTAAGTGTATAAACCAGCATACTGTGTCCCTGGGGGTACAAAGATAAACAAGACAAATTCCCTGCTTCCCAATAGCCCCTGATCCAGGAGGGAAGGTAGAAAGTAAACCCCAGTCAGTACAAGGCAGCAGAGAAACAGCTTTACAATGCTCAGAAAGGAAGGACTGGGTAAGCATCTGAGTCATTTTCAGAGCAGGCCAGCGGACCTTGTGTTGTGCTGGTCTCAGAGAGATAGATAGATTCAATCACCCCATCTCCCACAGTCCATTCCCTCCAGCTCCTTTCTGTTATATGTTTTCTCTTTTTCTCATTCTACTTTGACCTTTCTCATTTTTCTCTTTCTCAAGTGCTCACTTAGCCCTCTGGGATTCACATCTCACTCATTCCCAATGCTTCAGCCTTTGGTTCTCTGCCCTCCTTTTTGGGGGGGATCTCTGTTGGATTTTGAGAAGATTAGTAGTTTTGTGAAAAATATTTCAAAAGTGTTTTAGGTACAAACTGCCAGCTACAAAAGACATAAGTTCCAGGGATGAAATGCACAGCATGGTAACTGTAGTTGATAATACTGTCTTGCTATTTGAAAGTTGCTAAGAGAGTAGAGCTTAAAAGTCCTCATCACAAGAAAAAAATTTGTAGCTGTGTGTGATGACAGATGTTAACTAGATTTATTGTGGTGATCATTTCACAACATATACAAATATTCAATCATGTTAAATATATCTGAAACTAATGTCGTATGTCAATTACACCTCAATAAAAAAAAAAAAAAAAGGCCAAAAGAAGTGTTTTAAAGGCTGCCCAGCCCTGGAGGTGATCTTTCTGTGGGCTAATTGAGAGTGGAAGCAAAGATGGGAAGAGGGAAGGGTGGGGGATGGGAAGGGCAGGCACATACCACTTTCCCCAAAACATCTCCCTTTTCTTTTCCTTAAAATCTTTCTTTGTTCTTTGCCTTTTTTTTTTTTTTTTTTTTTGGTGGGGAGGGATAGATCTCATTGGGAAGAGAATGGCGAAGAGGTAAAGAGGTTGGAATAAACAATCTTTCCTGGGGGAACTGGACTGAGCCCCAAAAAGGCAAAGTCTCCTAGGCTATTCTTGGGGTGGCCCACAGGCTAATGAGAATCATCCCTCTCTTTGCCTAAGCCCTTATTTTATGTCCATCTCTGTGCTCAAGGGTCATATGCATGTTTTCATTTGATCCTCACACAAAGCCCAGGGGGGACAAATCAGTATCCACATTGGCACCATGGCTTCCTGCATCCTATCTGTGCTGTCACTGAACGCTGAGTCGGGAAGAGATGTCAGTTAGCACTCCAGGGCCCATGGGCTCTGGTACCCCACTGAAGACATCTTTAGTTGGTGGCACATGAGTAGGATCGTAGCTTCCTTACCTACTGTCTACTGAACAGTCTCCAACTTAATAAGTCTCAGACTTAAGTAGCTTTTCTTGAACAATTTTGTTTTTATTGGGGACACTTGCTTTGTTCCCCCTAAAGGACTCTTCTTCACCCAGACTTCCCCACCACACCCTGCTTCCTACCTGTTTACTGTCCCTTCTCCACTCCTTTCTTAATCACTGCTTCCCCCTCCATTCCCTGCTTCTCATACCTTTTGACTAACTCTCTAGCCGAGATGCAGTGTAGCAGGGTAGGGGCAGGGGCTAACTCCGCAGCCCGACTTCTGGGTTTAAATCCCAGCTCTCCGTTGCTAGCTGTGTGACCTCGGGCAAGTTACTTAACCTCTCTGTGCTTCAGCTTTCTCATCTGTAAAGTGGAGATAATAATTATACCTACCACGTAATGTAAGGCCCTTCGTATAGTGGCCTTGTAGGTGTTCCCAGTTCTATTGATAGTAGTATTGTTTACTCCTGGGCGCTTCACCTCTCTGAGCATTCCCTCTTTCCTCCTCCCTGTCCCTGTCCTTTTGCTGCCCTTAGAAAACCAGGACCTCTGCCCTCTACAGCTGCCCCTTGTCCTATTTGGCTCCTTCTGAGTAGCCACGTGATCACCCATAGTCTCACTGCCTGCCTCTCCCCACCCTCCCCAGCCGGCCCCAGTCATTCTTACTCCCCACATGCCTGGTCCATTTCCCTTAGTGGAAGTGGCAGGCCCTTTGCTTTCACCACAAGAAGAGCGTGGAGAACACAGGCCTCCCCCAGGCTGAGAGCTCCTTAGCTGTTATTTCTCTTTCACTCCTCCCCCGCCCCACCTTTTGGGGTTAGGTGACTTTATCCTGCCTTGGCCTTCCAGGTGGCCCCATGTGAACACCTTGGTTTACTCTTTAGAGTGGAGCTAAGGATAGGTGATTTTCTTTTCTTCTTAAAAAAATTCTTATTATAGTTCATAAGGTATGAACCAAAAAAAAAAAGGTTTAAAATGTCACTTGCCTTTGGCTAAATGGTGAATTTTGAATATGTGGAACTGGCCAGGGCAGGCTGGAAGTTGCTACCAGTAAACACCTTTATACCAATCCCCTTGTAGCCTTTCTGATCACTTCATTCCAGACCTGGCCCCTGGGAGAAGTCTGGCCAAGATGGAGATGGCTCACCCCGTATTTATTATTTGTCTAATCCTCGGGTAAATTTTTTCCCCCCCTAGGAAGACGGTTGAGCTCGGTGGCTCCTTTCCCAGGATGGAATTTGACGAGTTATTCCGGCTACATCACTGTGAATAAGACTTACAACAGCAGCCTTTTCTTCTGGTTCTTTCCAGCTCAGGTAGGCCCGCAACAGCGCCCTCACAGGACACTGATGCTCAAGAGCTGACTCTGTTGCTTCAGGTAGAAACATTGGTCTACAACCAACCTAAGGGTGCTTTTCTTTTCTTTTAAATCTTTTAGATTTTTTTTTTCTAAAAATAAGTGCAGTGACTCTGGGTGGTGTTCCTGTTTATGTGCAGGAAACAAACGTTAGTGGGGGAGGTCCGGCTTTTAAATTCCTTGCAGCCTTGTTCAGAATATTAATGCTGCCACCTTCTTCCTGCCACAGTCTTCTTCCTATCTTTTTGTTGTTTTGTTCTAAAAATACTTGAGGGCAGGGTTGGGCCTTGGGGAGCCAAGGAAGGACAAGGAGTGGGGAGATTCCTGAAGTTCACAGGTGATGCATGTCTAAGCCTGTTTAAATTTAGTCAATTGTAGTCTTATTTGGCTGCTCTGTCTATGGATTTTGCTGTGCCAATTATCATTCTTACACTCATTCCTTCATGCATCCAATACACATTTACTGAGTAGTGCTCTGTGGGGATACAGAGGAGAGAGAATTGAACTCACTCTGTGGGCCTTTAGGGGAGGGGTGGGGAGGACCAGTGACCCAGGATGGCTTCCTGGATGAGGGGGCTATTTACCTTCTCACATCCATACAGACACAGGTTCGTATATGCTTGTACTTTAGCAATTCTGTTTAGCTCACGTCAAGGTCACACAATTCTTCAGCAGGAACAAATTACTTTAGGCTTATGGATACTATTGGGGTTATTGTAAGAGGTAGTGAGATACATAAACAAATTTTATCCCAACACAGGGTAGTTTTCTATTTTTATTTTCCAAATTGAATTTGCGTTAGAAGCCAGAGAAAACAAACAATGTTTACCCTCCTATGGAGGGTAGTATTTATATTTGCATGTGATTTGCATATAACAGCATTGCATATGTAATGACTGGGTAAATTGCTTGAACTAAATTGCTTCTCTTGGTACTGTTGGATCATATTTTCTTGATTTTTCATTTCTACTTTCTCAACCATAGCCTCTGACAGTTCACCAGGTAGTTGTGGGTGGAAGGAGGCATTTAAGAAATGGGGAGGAATTCTAGATACTTTATAGTTGGAGCTCATAGCAGTTTTCAGGCTGTCACCCACTCTGGGAAGGCTTCTCCTGGACCCCTTACATATTTCTTCCTCATTGTTACTGTTGAGTGAGGCAAGTAAGGTGCCTAGAGCACAAAATTTAAGGAGAGACTCACTCTCAGGGTTGTACAAGTGCAAGGCTGGTACCTGAGTGACCTCTAGACTCTCCTGCTGGTACCTCCCATTGGGGGAACCCAGCTGGAAAACAAAGGGCAAGGGAGTCTGGTCCATAGAGATCTGCCTACCAGGGCACAGAGCAGAGTAGAGACTGGATCTTCAGAAGCAACCAAGTAAATATCCCAATATCCAGCACAGCTATCTTGAGGAGATAAATTAAGCCTAGAAAGATGCCCTGTTTCTAACAGGTGGAAGTTTTCTTTATGTTCTTGGAAGTCCCTTAAACTCCATGCCTTTCAGAAACCATACTGTATGGTTTGTGATATCACATCTATCCATATCATTGAATACAGGCATTTATCATGAATACAGGCATTTATCATGAATAGGAGTTATATTAGTTTTCTATTGCTGTTGTACAAATTTGCACAAATTTAGTGGCTTAAACAACACAGATTTTTTATTTCACAGTTCTGGAGGTTAGAAGTCCAACACCGGTCTCACTGGCCTAAAATCAAGGTGTCAGCCGGGCTGTGGTCCTTCTGGAGGCTCCAGGGGAGAATGCATGTCCTTGCCTTTTGCAGTTTCTAGAGGCTGCTGGCATTCCTTGGCTAATGGCTCCTTTTTCTATCTCCAAAGCCAGCATCAGTGAGTTGACTCCTTCTTACATTGCATCACTCTGGCCGACTCCATACGCATATAACTTTCCGTGCCTCTTGTCTTTTGCCTCCCTCTTCATTTAAGGACCCTTGGGATTACTTTGGGCCCACTTGGATAATCCAGGATACTCTCGCTGTTTTAATGTCAGTTGACTAGCAACCTTAATTCCATCTGCAACCTTAATTCCCCTTTACCGCGTAGCTTAACATATTCACACATTCTGGGGTTTTGGATGTGACATCTTTGGAGGCCATTATTCTGTGCAAAATGGATACTTGAAAATTTTACCTGGATTAGTGATTTGCAGTATGTTCTCTCTCAGTGATCCTCACGTTTTATTGTACTTAGGAATGATCTTCACGTTCCCCCAGAGATTCTGACTTGTAAACTGGGAGAGGCCAGCAAGTTGTAGAATTAGCAGGTGGACCACACTTGAGAAACCATCACTCTAGCCTACAGGCTACCACCCTGGATTCAGTGCTCCTGGCCCCAAAGTGGCCCACAGTTCTTTTATTGGAAACACCTAGAGCAGGCAAACCCCAATAGAGGTGGTACGTTGTCCCACTCATCCGCCTAGGGTGAGGGTTAGAATGGAGGACTGAGGCGGCGAGTGCAGCCTGTGGGGTCAGCACTCCTAATCCTGCTTCGTGTTCCTCTAAGTCCTGCCGGGGCTCCACCTCCGCTGCACCCTCTGCCTCTCCCACCTCCACCCCAGCCCTGCCAAACCCGATTCCTTACTGTCTCTTCTGCTTCGGTGGCTGGTTATGATACCAGTAAGTTCCCCATTGACTTCTACATGGTGACTTTTTTTTAGTAATGATCCAGATTTGTGAAAACAGCAATTAATGTTGAGGGAAGTGATCAAATGAAAACCAAACAAAGACCCAGTCTTTTCCCTTTTAGGTTGCCTCTGAGAGGTGAACAGCTTTATCTAGGATATTGGTGATTCTCTGGGACTATAAAGCTAGTCAGGGAAGTGGGCTTAGGGTCTGCTGTACCCACTCCTGGTTTCCAGACTGAAACCCCCTGCAGTAAACAACAACTGTGCTATTGGGGCCCCCCTTTTAATTAAATGAAGACCTACCTATGCACCCCCTGACCAGATTATGTTCTTCTGGGCCCAGAATTATAGCCCTAAATACGTTCTAAGATGATCCCAGAAGACATAAACACCACACCACCACAGCAGGCAAGAAGATGCTTAAGACATAAACACCACACCACCACAGCAGG
>NW_021703776.1:58161713-58370283 GCF_005190385.1 Monodon monoceros | reverse complement strand
CAGGCAAGAAGATGCTTAAGACATAAACACCACACCACCACAGCAGGAAAGAAGATGGGAGCTTAAGCACATAGTATTCCGTTGGAAGTGATAGACTGAGCTTCAGGAAGAGGCAGAGATGAAAAGATGGTACCATTGACAGCTGTCACCACAGACGGTACTAGGTGTCACCACATGGCAGCTGGGATAGATTTTTCCAAGACCTCCTTACAGGGGAGCCCACACGCACAGTTAGGTCTCCAAGGCCTCAAGGCAACCATTCCTGCGGAGCCAGTCAGGCTGTAAATTATGCACCAGGCAAGTTTAGGTGAAGGAGATAAAGCATGCGAGAAGGAGAAGCAGTGGTCACCGAGATGGGAGAGAGTTCCTTTCATTTGGCAGAAATACTAGTTCGTTGCCTGTCACAGGGAAGCCGCTGATATGATCATCAGGAGAGAAGTGACCCCTTAAAAAAACTGAAGGTAGAGAAAATGAAAAACCCAGGAAGGATGCCACACTTGTCATATCCTCTGAGTATTTTTTTGGACTGCTGTTTCTGAAATTAATTTTCTTTTCCTGTTATTTCTGTGAGGCTCCCCTGTTATTATATACAAATCAGTGCATAATGGGTTCCAGAACTTGAAATCGGTCTGCAGTTAGGGACGCAATCTACAAGAGAAATGAATAGGCATTTTGCATGGAATAAAAAATACAATGAAGGGCTTCCTGGTGGCTCAGTGGTTAAGAATCCGCCTGTCAATGCAGGGGACACTGGTTCAATCCCCGGTCCAGGAAGATCCCACATGCCACGGAGCAACTAAGCCCACGCACCACAACTACTGAGCCTGTGCTCTAGAACCCACGAGCCACAACAACTGAAGCCCGCATGCCTAGAGCCCGTGCTCTGCAACAAGAGAAGTCACCGCAATGAGAAGCCCATGCACCGCAATGAAGAGTAGCCCCTGCTCGCCACAACTAGAGAAAGCCCGCGTGCAGCAACAAAGACCTAACTCAGCCAAAAATAAATAAATAAATTTATTTTAAAAAAAGTACAATGAAGCCAATAAAAATGTTAGCAATTAAAATAGCTGTTCTTAACTGAACGTTGACTATGTGCTAATAAAGCACTCTGCATTTTCTTCTTAAGACCGTACTAAAGCCACATGAGGAGGGAATTACTGTCCTCATTTTACAGATGAAGAGGATTACAGAGATTAGATAATTAGCCCCAAGTTACTCAACTAGAAATGGGCAGAATTAGATTTTAAAATGAGGTCTCTGGTGGAGAAATCTTTGCTCTTGATCATCCCATGTTGATCCTGAGAAAACTAGTCATGAAAGGCAATAGATAACAGCTGTGAAAAGTATAGCTCTTGAGTTAGTCAGGCTTGGATAAAACCTTGGCTCCACTCCTTATGCCAAATGTGACCTTCCTTGGGCACATTCTTAACTTCTCTGAGCATTGGTTTCCTTGTTTTAAAATGAGAATCAAAATACCTTCTGAACAATGGCTTTGAGAGAAATGAGATAATATGATAAAGTCTCAGAATGGTGTCAGATACATAGTAAGTAGAGTTGCTATTAGATACATAGTAAGAGAGAAAGAAGAACAAAAAAACCCCAAAGTTAGCAGAAGGAAAGAAATCATAAAGGTCAGATCAGAAATAAATGAAAAAGAAATGAAGGAAACGATAGCAAAGATCAACAAAACTAAAAGCTGGTTCTTTGAGAAGATAAACAAAATTGATAAACCATTAGCCAGACTCATCAAGAAAAAAAGAGAGAAGACTCAAATCAATAGAATTAGAAATGAAAAAGGAGAAGTAACAACTGACACTGCAGAGATACAAAAGATCATGAGAGATTACTACAAGCAACTCTATGCCAATAAAATGGACAACCTGGAAGAAATGGACAAACTCTTAGAAATGCACAACCTGCCAAGACTGAATCAGGAAGAAATAGAAAAGATGAACAGACCAATCACAAGCACTGAAATTGAAACTGTGATTAAAAATCTTCCAAAAAACAAAAGTCCAGGACCAGATGGCTTCACAGGCAAATTCTATCAAACATTTAGAGAAGAGCTAACACCTATCCTTCTCAAACTCTTGCAAAATATAGCAGAGGGAGGAACACTCCCAAACTCATTCTACGAGGCCACCATCACCTTGATACCAAAACCAGACAAGGATGTCACAAAGAAAGAAAACTACAGGCCAATATCACTGATGAACATAGATGCAAAAATCCTCAACAAAATACTAGCAAACAGAATCCAACAGCACATTAAAAGGATCATACACCATGATCAAGTGGGGTTTATTCCAGGAATGCAAGGATTCTTCAATATACGCAAATCAATCAATGTGATACACCATATTAACAAACTGAAGGAGAAAAACCATATGGTCATCTCAATAGATGCAGAGAAAGCTTTCAACAAAATTCAGCACCCATTTATGATAAAAACCCTGCAGAAAGTAGGCATAGAGGGAACTTTCCTCAACATAATAAAGGCCGTATATGACAAACCCACAGCCAACATCGTCCTCAATGGTGAAAAACTGAAAGCATTTCCACTAAGATCAGGAACAAGACAAGGTTGCCCACTCTCACCACTCTTATTCAACATAGTTTTGGAAGTTTTAGCCACAGCAATCAGAGAAGAAAAGGAAATAAAAGGAATCCAAATCGGAAAAGAAGAAGTAAAGCTGTCACTATTTGCAGATGACATGATACTATACACAGAGAATCCTAAAGATGCTACGAGAAAACTACTAGAGCTAATCAATGAATTTGGTAAAGTAGCAGGATACAAAATTAATGCATAGAAATCTCTGGCATTCCTGTACACTAATGATGAAAAATCTGAAAGTGAAATCAAGAAAACACTCCCATTTACCATTGCAACAAAAAGAACAAAATATCTAGGAATAAACCTACCTAAGGAGATAAAAGACCTCTATGCAGAAAATTATAAGACACTGATGAAAGAAATTAAAGATGATACAAATAGATGGAGAGATATACCATGTTCTTGGATTGGAAGAATCAACATTGTGAAAATGACTCTACTACCCAAAACAATCTATAGATTCAATACAATCCCTATCAAACTACCACTGGCATTTTTCACAGAACTAGAGCAAAAAATTTCACAATTTGTATGGAAACACAAAAGACCCCGAATACCCAAAGCAATCTTGAGAACGAAAAATGGAGCTGGAGGAATCAGGCTCCCTGACTTCAGACTATACTACAAAGCTACAGTAATCAAGACACTATGGTACTGGCACAAAAACAGAAACATAGATCAATGGAACAGGATAGAAAGCCCAGAGATAAACCCACGCACATATGGTCACCTTATCTTTGATAAAGGAGGCAGGAACGTACAGTGGAGAAAGGACAGCCTCTTCAATATATGGTGCCGGGAAAACTGGACAGGTACATGTAAAAGTATGAGATTAGATCACTCCCTAACACCATACACAAAAATAAGCTCAAGATGGATTAAAGACCTAAATGTAAGGCTAGAAGCTACCAAACTCTTATAGGAAAACATAGGCAGAACACTCTATGACATAAATCACGGCAAGATCCTTTTTGACCCACCTCCTAGAGAAATGGAAATAAAAACAAAAATAAGCAAATGGGTCCTAATGAAACTTCAAAGCTTTTGCACAGCAAAGGAAACCATAAAAAAGACCAAAAGGCAACCCTCATAATGGGAGAAAATATTTTCAAATGAAGCAACTGACAAAGGATTAATCTCCAAAACTTATAAGCAGCTCATGCAGGTCAATAACAAAAAAAAACAAACAACCCAATCCAAAAATGGGCAGAAGACCTAAATAGACATTTCTCCAAAGAAGATATACAGACTGCCAACAAACACATGAAAGAATGCTCAACATCATTAGAGAAATGCAATTCAAAACTACAATGAGGTATCACCTCACACCAGTCAGAATGGCCATCATCAAAAAATCTAGAAACAATAAATGCTGGAGAGGGTGTGGAGAAAAGGGAACCCTCTTGCACTGCTGGTGGGAATGTGAATTGGTACAGCCACTATGGAGAACAGTATGGAGGTTCCTTAAAAAACTACAAATAGAACTACCATATGACCCAGCAATCCCACTACTGGGCATATACCCTGAGAAAACCGTAATTCAAAAAGAGTCATGTACCAAAATGTTCATTGCAGCACTATTTACAATAGCCAGGACATGGAAACAACCTAAGTGTCCATCATCAGATGAATGGATAAAGAAGATGTGGCCCATATATACAATGGAATATTACTCAGCCATAAAAAGAAATGAAATTGAGCTATTTGTAATGAGGTGGATGGACCTAGAGTCTGTCATACAGAGTGAAGTAAGTCAGAAAGAGAAAGACAAATACCGTATGGTAACACATATATATGGAATTTAAGAAAAAAAAATGTCATGAAGAACCTAGGGGTAAGACAGGAATAAAGACACAGACCTACTAGAGAATGGACTTGAGGATATGGGGAGGGGGAAGGGTAAGCTGTGACAAAGCGAGAGAGTGGCATGGACATATATACACTACCAAATGTAAAATAGATAGCTAGTGGGAAGCAGCCGCATAGCACAGGGAGATCAGCTCGGTGCTTTGTGACCACCTAGAGGGGTGGGATAGGGAGGGTGGGAGGGAGAGAGATGCAAGAGGGAAGAGATATGGGAACATATGTATATGTATAACTGATTCACTTTGTTATAAAGCAGAAACTAACACACCATTGTAAAGCAATTATACTCCAATAAAGGTGTAAAAAAATATTAATAAAATAAAAATAGATATATAGTAAGTAGAGTGGCTGCTATTATGTCATCATCATCATTATTGTTAGTTTTCCTCGTATTAACACAAATACTCTACAGAACAAAATCAGACACAATTGGGGAGGTTAAAGAAGCAAGAGATAAGGAGCAATTCCAAATTGGAAGGAGTTGGATGCCAGCCAAGAATGTGGATTAATTGTTACTGGGTAAGGAAATTACAAAGTGAAATTGGGATTTTTCATGTTCACGAATATAAAAAGACATATGGATTATTGTTTTTTGATATTAGCATCCTTTTCATTGGAAAAAGATATCCAGCAACACGGTCCAGGTCCACAAATCCACAGTGCGGTGCAGGGGCAGTGAGCCACTCTGATGCACATGGCCAAAGCAGAAGGCATTCTCTCTGGGAGCAGGAGAGCAGGTCCCCAAGGGTCCCTGGAAGCCAGTAGAAAAGCCCACCCAGGGAGTGCAGACACGGAATCAGGCTCCACGGGGCCTCTGCACAAACTCAGTTCACTCCGTCCTCTGGGTGTCTGGACTGCTTCAGTAACAGTCAGGGTGGTAGAGAGCAGTAGTTCCCAAATTCGCTACAGCTCGTCAGACATACCTGTGGAGCTTTACAAATATGACAGATTCCCCAGCTCAGTGTGCAGTCTCTCCCAGCAGAGATTCTGATTCATTTGATCTGGAGAGGGCCCAGGGATCAGTATTTCTATCAAGCTCCACAGTGATTCCAGTGCAGTTGTCCGTGCACTTGAATTTAGGAAGAGAGAACTAGAGGTCAGGAACCTGGGATTCTAGTTGCAGGTCTGCGGTTCCTCACTATATAACTTGGGACAGGGCATTTATACTCTCTGAGCCCCCATTTCCTCATAGAGAAATAAAGATGTTAAAGTTGATTCCTAAGGTCCCTTCCCAGTCTTACATTCTGTGGTATCTACAGTTTTAGTCGGCTTACCTACAAAACATCCCTTAATGTGCAACCAAAGTTATAAAAGCATCCGAGAACTCTGGTTTGTGAATGAACTCTTGAATTTGTGGCCTCTGTGGTAACTGGCCTTCAAGAGAGTCCCCAGTGATCTTCATTTCTTGGTATGTGTTCTTCTGTGTAGTCCCCTTCCATACTGAATCAAGGCTGGCCTTAGTGACCCACACATTAATAGCAGAAATGATGGTGTGTGACTTCCAAGCCTGGACCGTTAAGAACAATGCTGCTTCTGCCTTGGGGTTTTGGACCACTCGCTCTGAGGGAAGCCAGATGCCATGCTGGAAGGATGCTAAAACAGCCATATGGACAAACTCTTCTGGAGAGGAAGTGAGGCCTCCACCCTCCAGTCAACATTGGAGTCAGGCCTTCAGACAACTTGCAGCCCTGGTTGATATCTTGACTACAACCTCATGAGAGACCCTGAGCCATAACTGTCCAGCCAGATAGCCCCAAATCCCTGTCCCACAGAAAGCAAGAGAGATAATAAGTGATTATTATTGTCTTCAGCCCCTAAATTTTAGAGACGTGTTGTGCAGCATTAGATAGCTCATAGAGCCTCTTGTCATGTACTTTTGGGCTATGTTTGTGATATCTTGTGACATCTAGAACTTCTGGAGTGGTGACTACTGTACCAGTTTTCTTTTGGTTGTGTGTGTGTTTGTGTGTGCGCTTTTGTGTTTTTTGTACTTTTTTTTTGTTTTTTTTGTGTTTTTTGCCTCTCGGCTCCAATTCTACCCTCTTACCTGCTCCACAGTACTAGAGTTTTAAATATTTTTCCTATAAAGCAAACACGATATTTTTTTTGAAGACAAAAGCAAATTTATTTACATATTAAATCATAAGGTAAAAGCAAGAATACAAATGCTATCAAAATGTTCACAATGATTTTAGGCTAGGAGGATTAAAAAAACTTGTTTTTTCTGTCTGTTTTATGCTTTCCAGATTGGTTTCTACGAACAAGTATAATCTATTATAAATTTTTAAACAACTTTATTAAACACACCAGATTCCTTATGGACTAGTTCCTGCATTTTTCTCTAATGTAATCTCCAAACGTATTTTCTTATACTCCCTATGTTCAAATAATAACTGATCAACTTAACGTGTATTGAATTTTCAGTGAACACGATATTAAGCTTTGACAGTAGAGGGTGCTGGAGGGACATTGCAGGAGGAAATTGGCTTCTTTTCCTGGCCCCTTGTGCTGCGTTTTGCTTTCTCAGTCTGTCAGCAGTGTGTGTGGAGGGACGACCAGTGGCGCTCTGCCTTAGCTGGGCACCCAGACCGCGAAGGCCCTCAGCAAGCTTACAGTCTGGCCTCTGTCCCAGTGACCACCTGACTATGGCCCTCGCAAGATAGGCACCATTCATCCCAGGTCTTGCCAGCGAGCAGGCTTCCTACAGCCCAGCTTTCTCTGGCACCCTCTCACCAGCCTGGACCACCTGCATCCCGGAGAGTGGCTTCCCACAGCCCTCCTGACGTGGACACCGTGCACTCCTGGTTTTGTGCCTTCGTTCAAGGAAGGAGGCTCCCAACATCCTGACTTCCTCTGTACTCCCGGCCCTGCCACCACAGCCCACTGTCCAGGAGGCCTTTCCTACTTGCCCAGGGGTTGTTGGCCAGCTTTGCCTGGGCACCTCAGTGAACTTCTCAGCTACCCAACAAGGTCTGGACCGTAGCCTTGGGAAGGGCCGTGCCCCACCTTATGAGTTTGTCCATCCGTGGACACTCTCCCTCAGCCCAGGATACACTTTAGAGTTCTCTTTATATATTTATGGTTATTCTCCCATTATAATGAATACCCCTTTATGTTAAAATCTCCCTGTTCCTTGGTGGACACAGGAAGCCTACCTAGCATGCTGGCATTTGGCGAACACTGAGGAAGTGGCTCAGGGGGAAGCAGACCCCTCTGGCATTCTGCCCCTACTCTTGCCCTGGGCTGGATATGATACTCATGGCTGATGGAGGCCAGGGCAAACACTAGAACTTGTAACAGAATTGAAGGTCAGTGTTTCCGGGTTGAAAAAATAGTAGTTAAAAAAATAGAAAAATTTACTGTGTGTTTGCTGAGAAGGCGTCAGGAGCCAGGGCAGCCAGTCTTTCTGTCTCAGCCTTATTCTCTCGAGACCAGTGGGTCACTCATCTGTGCTTCGTTACAGATCAATGTGCTTTGCTTCTACAGGCATTTGGCAGAAGATGGCTACCCTACAGTTTCCAAGGCTATCTGTCCTTGGATTGTACAATCAACAGAGATTAACTGGCACTTCTCCTGGGGGCAAAGTGTGATTGGCCCAGTTTGGGTCAGGTGTTCTTTCTTGGTCCAATCAGCTGAGGCTGAGGTTGCTGGGTCATGTGATAATAAACATGGCTAATGGGCTCTTTCCATTGGTGAATGGAGAGTCAATTCTTAGAGAAGGGAATGTGGTCTGGACAGATCTCTTAAAATATGTCTACCACGGATGGCTACAGATCCACTAGTAACAGTAAAGATGTGGAGGTCACAGACATTTATCTTCTTAACTTTCACTGTTTATCTTCTCTTTGCTATGTACTAATGGCATCAGAGACCTAGAAAAGTAGAAGGTAGGTGGAGTGAGACAAATCAAAAAGAAAGTAGCTAAAAAAGATAAATTACAGATTATACCATCCATAGATATATCCAATCTTTGAAGAAACCTTTGCATGCCTGATTCCCTTTGAGAAATGAAAAATTTTTTTTTTTTCTTTTTTAGGATCGCGGGCCTCTCACTGTTGTGGCCTCTCCCGTTGCAGAGCACAGGCTCCAGACATGCAAGCTCAGCGGCCATGGGTCACGGGCCTAGCTGCTCCATGGCATGTGGGATCCTCCTGGACTGGGGCACGAACCCACGTCTCCTGCATCGGCAGGCGGACTGTCAACCACTGCGCCACCATGGAAGCCCTGAGAAATGAAATTTTAACATGGAGAAGAAAGCAACCTTTTCAGCAATTTCTTTCTATGCAATAAGAAAGGAAAGTCAGGCCTTTTCTCTAACACCCTCACCCCATTCCTTCTAATGTCCAACTTTCTTGAAGGAGGCACAGAGAAGCCAGAGTTACCTCATGAAGGAATGAGAGCCAGGTAGAAATGTTAACGAGGAGAAAGGTAAAGAGAATTCTAGTGGGATGTGAGTTGGCTGAAATTAATGAGACAATTCAAAGCTTGTTGAGAGTCAGTGGGAGCTTGGGAGTGATGTAAGGAGGCTTCAGAAACAGAAAAAAGTTTGGAAAAGTTAGTTGTATGATAGTGCAGTGGCAACAATCTTGTACAGGAAGTTTTAAGTGAGTGGTCGAAACCAACCACTGTAAGTAAAATTCCCCTGAAAAGCACTGAATGTCTTAAGCAAGTTGTTTGCATGTGTTGGGAGTATGTATGTAGAATTTAAATGTTATTAGGGAGACTTCTCTGGTGGCACAGTGGTTAAGAATCCACCTGCCAATGCAGGGGACACAAGTTCAATCCCTGGTCCGGGAAGATCCCACATGCTGCGGAGCAACCAAGCCCGTGGACCACAACTACTGAAGCCCATGCGCCTAGAGCCCATGCTCTGCAACAAGAGAAGCCACTGCAATGAGAAGCCTGTGCACCGCAACGAAGAGTAGACCCTGCTCGACGCAACTAGAGAAAGCCCGTGTGCAACAATGGAGACCGAAAACAACCAAAAATAAATAAATTAATTTAAAAATACTATTAAAAAATGTTGTTAGGTACCTAGTTAACAATTCTAGGCACAAAAACAATTGCTTTAAATAAAAAGCTCTGTCTTGATTAGTACCATTAGTGTAGCAGCTGAACTGGGATCTGTGTGGCAAAATGGGAGTCCATTCAAACATACTCGGGGGAATTTCAAGACATTTACTTGGGGTACTAATGACTTCCATTATGACAGAACACATTACTTAAACCAAAAATGATGAGCCTCTGCATATAGAAGTGTGAAGGGGGCCTTAATTAATTTACTAATTGCACTTCTTATTTTAAGTGGTACATTGATTTGGGTCTATAGTGGTTAAGTTGCTGTTTTCTCTTACAGAGTGTGGTGTTCCTTGTTGGGGGTTCAGGAAGAGGGTGGCTAGAATATGTACCCAGCCCTAGGCATTGGCAGAAAATATTGCCCCAATACTTGTTGGGTACCTAAGATTCCCTAGAGTTACTCCAGCAAGTCCTCTGTGTAAAATACAATGTTGTTACCTGAGAGTACTGAAATCGGCAAGTGTTTAGTGCTCCCCTGGCCCCGATGTATGACTGTACTACTTCAGTGATTATGTGTAAGGCCTGAGTAGAAGGTTTTCTCTACCACGTGATGTAGAGGAGGGCCTGGGAGGGCGGAACGAAGATGGGTATGGTTTGATGGGGAGCAGGGATGAAAAAGAAGACTCAGAACATAAGGGGATGCTACCCACGTGGGAAGCAGTAGGGCAGGAGGGTTGAGTACTGGTTTCATTTCATTAGTGTTCCCATATAGAGTCTCCTCTACGCTCACTTAGAAGCAAGGAGAAAGGAAAAAGCCGGGTGTTTCTAAGAATCTCTTTAAGTACAGAATGTTAAACCAAATAAATGTTTTACTTACTTCGAATGACAATCTATTAAGGCATAGGGTAGATTTTTTCACTATCATAGTGAATAAATAATGGAATGTGCTAATGTGAGAGACTGAAATTTACTTCAGTAGGGATCTAAAAAACAATAGATAACCTGCCTCCTTCTGGGCTGTTCCTTTAGGAACAAACCCTGAGGGAGGAATGTCCAAGTTCATGAATTGGCCACCAGGGGTCACCAGAAGAATTAAAAGGACTTCTGAGGCAAAGCCATAGTTTCTTGCTCACCAAGAAGAGGGCAGATTTGTGGGACCTGCGTGCCCACCCTTCTGTTGTTAGAAAGACTTCTCACTTAACTATTTATGATTCCTTTGTCCCTTCTTTTATATTTAGAATTTCCTTGTCCCTTCTTTTTGATCATCAGTTCTTGCTACACTACTCTGACCTATGTGTCATTAGTAGAGATTTTATTTTCTTTTTAATTAAATATATACATTTTTATCAATAGGGGATTACTCACCTTTCCGGTCTCAGCTCAAATGTTAGCCCATCACCAGAGGACTTCTTTAAGTCTTCAATCTAACGTCTCTCCATTGCTCTTTCATATCACCCACTTATTTATTTATTACCCGTCTTCCCACCTTACCAGAAAAATAATCAGAGTTAATACTTAAGTAGACATGTCAGGAGCTGTTCAATTGCTGGGCGTATATTAACTCTGAATCTGCACAGCAATCCTGTACGATAGACATCATTATTATTATTTTCAAGCAGAAGACACTGAGACACAGAGACGTTAAGTAACTTGCCCAAGGTCACACAGCTCTAAAATCACATAATTAGAATTCATACCCTGGCAGTCTGGTGCCAAAACCTATGCTCTTAATTATTAAGTATCCTTCCTGTCCATGAGTGGAGCTGGTCTGAATCCCCAGCCCTAGAATAATGCCTGTTCATGTTATATGTTAAATGAATTAATACATTGTTGTAAATTCAGAGTGTCAGACTCTTCAGCCAAATTATAATATGTACTGATACGAAGATATTTCCACAACATGTTGTTAAGTGAATACAGCAAATACAGAATATTATGTATAGCCTGATTCTATTTTTGAAAAAAAAAAAGTGCTTATGTATATTGCATATGTAACATCTGTAAGATACATGTATATGTACATGTGGGGAGGTGAGGTGGGGTATAGAGAAAAGTCTGGAAGACTAAATATTTCTATGATCATCTCTAGGGAATAGGATTGGTGGGGCAAGGGGGAATTTTTTTATACCCTCTTTGGAAAAAAATTAAGAATAAGTACTTTCTTTATAATATGAAAAGCTTTAAGTAAAATTTTTCAAAATTTGGACAAAAATAAACACATTCTCTCTCTTGTTTCATACACTCTTGAATTATAGTTTCAAAATAATAAGTACTTTAAAAGTCCTGAATTTTGTAAATCTGTAAATGAAGTGAAGCAGTTGTTTCTTACTTCATTTGATCCTAAGTTTTGCAGTGTGGTTTTGTTCAGGGTGTCTTCATTTACTTTTATTCTTTCCTAAATGGGGGGTAGCGAGTGGGAGAGGGGTTTCATTCTCACAACTGAGAGCTGAATATATCACCCAAGGAATTATCACATAATAACTTTATGCCATTATTATTGACATGATTATTGTTATATGTCATGACATTGTGATGTCACAGCATATTACAGAAGTCCGCAGGCTGTGTTATAACTAACTTTTTGCGATGTACATGTGAACCTTTCTTTTCCAGCATCTGACTTTTGCATTTCGTTCCAGATAAGGGTAGTATTAGTTCACAGGTTGGTTGGCTCATCAGGGTAAGAAGATGTGTGCGTGGAGTTTTCTTTTTAAAAATGAGCTTCTTCAGAGGTTGTTGAGCTCATTCACCTCCTTCAGGAAAGTAAATTTGAGGAGCAGGGTCAGCTGAGGTTGGAGGTGTGTGTGCAGATCTCCTATTATTTAAGCATTCCAAGAATTCAGTGTCCTGTGCTTCAAAGTCACATAATAAAGATGTTTGGCACTGAGGTGTTAGACTTGACTTTGTAGTGTGGCCTCTCAGGGTCAGCCTATTTTTCTGAGAGCCCGGAGGTCCCATCATTGTGCCAGGTCACAGGAAGGGACATGAAAAGCAGGGGAGGATAGGGTGGAGATCAGAGGGCCCCGGGCACCCAAGAGGGCAAACTCTCTATCACCCTCACAGATTTTCAGCCCTGCCTGTACATTTAACCACCTGGGAGCTTTTAAAACAGACTGATGCCTGCCTCACCCCAGACCAGTTGAATTGGAATCACTGGGATTTGGGCCTAAGCAGTAGTTTTTTTAAAAAAAAACCCTCCAAGTTATTTTAATGGGTGGCCAAGGTTGAGAACCAGTGGCTCATGGGTAACTCTCCAGGGCTTCTAGAAGCTCATGTGCACGATAGGAAGGAAGTGGGGGGCTGGAGGTCTGCTGGAATGGATGGACTCACTGTATCTCACATCCTGTCTCCACCTCTAATACTCTTCTACTGCTGAGTGAATACAAGTGGAAGGTGGTCCTGAGGAGTGATATTGAATAGCAAGATAGAGGATTGGAGGGGAGATAAAAATCACTTGTTCAAACAAAACACACAGTTGGGGCCAGGCAGTCTAGGGCAGAGGTAGTTATATTTATTCAGCACAGTAGAGTTGACAATATCATTTCATGATACATTTTCTCAGTACGGTCCTTGGGCAAGCCTGTGAGCTGAGCATTTATTGCCCTTTGATGGATGAGGCAGCAGAGGGCTGGAAGAATCTGAGGCCCAGGATTACGCAGCTATTACGTGGCCAAGTAGAACCAGCACCTGTCTGGCTACCAGCTCCAGGGTCACTCTGCTTCCCTACAGTGACTTTAAAAGTCCAGCTTTGATGTTAATTTTTTCTGCTTCAACTTATAAGTTTCTGGTTCTCTTAAATTCTTTATAGACATTTGCAACACTTGAGGCAAGAGAACCAACTAGCGAAAAACTGACCAGGGAAGATGTCCAAAGGAACGACAATAAACAGCAAACGACCCACTTTTCCTATTCTCTCATTTATAGATGTTTTACATGAAAACTGTCTATAAATTCCTAGTATTTTTCTATTATATTGAGTTGGCCAAAAAGTTCCTTCGGGTTTTTCCATAAGATGGTACAGAAAAACCCGAACTAACTCTTTTGGCCAACCCAGTAGCAACAGCTAACATCTGTAGAACAGGCACTATATGCCACTCACTGGGTTTTATGAAAATTAATTTACTTAGTCCTCCCAGCCACCACATGGCATAGGTACTATCATTGATCCCCATTTTACAGGTGGGGAAACTGAGGTCCACAGGACTTAGGCAACTTGCCTAAAGTCACACAGCTAGTGGCCCAGATTGGAATCCAGTTTGGGACAAGAGCTCACAAGACTTATCCATTACACTGTGCTGACTCTTGGAGCGACAGCCCTGATCTGAGTTCCCAGTCTGACTCTGGGCTCCAACTTTTTCTACCTGCTTCCTTAGTTTTAATAATCATTCGTGCTTAATGTGCTTTTTATCATGCATTAGGTTTTGCTCCAAGGGCTTTACAAATATTATATTATCTCATTTAATTCCTTAACACTGGAGAGTGGATCCCAGGTGGCCCCTCCCAGGCAGGCTTTTCTCCAGCTCACAGCTGTTCTGACCGCTGCCACTCTTTCAGCCCGCTCCCTTGGCCCCTCCCCAAAGCTGCCAAAGGACTCTGTAGATATTTGGTGACCAGATAAGAGAAATCCCTCTGTCCCTGCTGTTTTCATGGTTAGAACCCTGTAAGATCAGCTCTTCTTCCAGGTTCTTGGCTGTGGGTCCCAGATCCCCTCCCCTTGAGTTCATCTTGCCTTCTGCCCACGGCCTTCTCACATCATCCAGGTGGATGAGCCAATCCACTTTGACCTTCTAATGCAACACTGATTTGTCTCTGTGTGACTGGGCTAAGTAAGAGGTTGCAGGATTTCATTCTGGGCTGAAGCAGTAGGCTCCTTTCTTGCCAGACCTGACTGACTGCGCATCAGATGAGCCATGACATCCAATGAGGACTCACTATCAGGTTCTGCTTTGAGCCTTGTGGAGACCAAGTGGAGCTTCTTGCAGATTGCTCCCAAGGCTTCATGTAGGGCCAGGCAACCTCCATGCTCACTGCTCTGCCACCCAGTTCTTCTCTGTCTTGAGGATTTCTTCCATCTACAGCATCGTTCCCTGGCTCTCCTTGTGGCTGGATCCTTCTCAGCTTCCACGTCTCAACTTCACTCTCAGGATCTCACTGAGAACTTCCCTGATCACTGTGTCCAAAGGAAATGCCTCTTTCTTTGCCCTCACTCGCTCTTTTAACATCACCCTTATTTCCTCTCCACACTCTTTAATCCTCGTATTTATTCATTTATTTACTGTCAGTATTTCCAATGAAATGTCAGCTTGAAGAGGGCAAGGAATTGTCTTTTTCACTCACTGCTCTGCTAGGGCCTCCTCCTAGCGTGGTGCCGACCCCTGCGAGGAGCTGCGTGAAAGAAGTAAAGACCACTCTGTCATCAGGGGTGACGGTGTTGACCACTACCAGTGGCTCATTTCCAGCATCCCAACCCTGCCAGTGACCTTTCCTTATTTACATCAGCCACATCTCCTAAATAAATCCATACCTTTTTCAGGGTTTTGTTGCTATTGTTTGCATGGACTAGATGGCTCAGGGCCTGTCTCTGTTCTTCTCAGTTTCATCATGTTGAATGAAGTTCCTGTTATCTCCGTGGTCACCTTCTCTGTAAATAAAATCAGAAAGGCAATTTGGGCTCTCAGTGAAAGGGGAAAATTGTCACTGAGGAGGATGGATTCTTTGTTGTGCCTCTTTGGGAATATGTTGGTCAAATGGAAGAGTCCCCAGAAAGTTTAAAGAGCTTTAAAAAAATCTAACCGTGCCCTAGGCAGTATGCTGGGTGTCTAGGGGCACACAAAGGCTAAGCTTCTACAATCTGTGGCTTTTATGGCCATTAGTGAGAAAAGACTTAACTGCACAAGATAGATACCGGCATATGAAACAACTACTAAATCAAAACAACAAGAGATGACAGTGGAGAGTGGTCACTGGGGTCTGGGAAGGCTTGATGAGACTTAGATGAGTCAAGGCTGTGAAAGACGGAGGGTTGGGGTAAATTTGCTTGGATATATTCTGCAGCCTTACCACTCTATTTAGTCACTGGGTTCTTTGTCCCTTCTAGATAGAGCCGTGGAATGCTCCAGTCGTCCTCTGGCTGCAGGGAGGGCCGGGAGGCTCATCCATGTTTGGACTCTTTGTGGAACACGGACCTTATATTGTCACAAGAAACATGACCGGTAAGCGCTGCTTGGACTCTGTTTTCCCGTGGAGAGTTTTTCATTTGAACCTTATATCTGCTCTAGAAATAACTTAGAGTGAACAGTGAGCCACTAGTAATAGCTTTACAGTTCCAGATTATAAAAACATAACTTTCTGGCAACGTTTGTCCAAGAAGGAGGAGCCACCAGGGTGCGTGTCCTGGCTGGGCTGCTTTCTCCCTTAAAATTTGGGTGAAAGGTTCCAAGCTTTGTTCTGCCAGTCTCCTCCTGACTCAAGCAATCCGGGCTTATGAAAACAGTTGGTATTTATTACTATTTGGGTAAGCCCTTTTGCGTAGGACAAATGGGTGGAATTATATCCCTGGTTATTCACATGAACTGAACACTGTACGGTTCAGTCACATGAATGATCGGATATCTTGGAAGCAAGATACTGAGGGCTGGGGCTGGCATGAAGGAAGGAATGGAGAAGGAACCACATCCAGCTCTAACCCAGGTTTACCTCCATCTCATTTTTTTGGTGGGGATGGGAGACTGTTTACTTTCCCTGGGTCGGAATTTGGAGGGTGAACCAGTTTGTGACTCAGTATATTCATGTACACAATTCTGTTGAAGTTGTGGTTCTCTTCAGCATTGGATGGGAGGAAGCAGATTCTGGAGAATTGGACATTAAGGATGATTCACCCAATTGGACAGATGGGTTTATTACATCCCTGGCTGATGGGTGTTTCTGCATGAACCAGTTGCACGGGGTTTTGTTTCCAAAGTTCATCTTAGATGTAGAAACTCTCTGGTTCTGGGAAAAGTAAAGGAGAGGAGGGGAGAAGAAAAAGGTGCCGGTATCTGTTCCCTACTATGAGAGTATAATGCAACATCAGAGGGACACCAAGGGTTCGCTCACCTGAAGAGGACAGGTAGGCGTGTTGGGCTCCTAACCAGAGCTAGGCATTAGATGGGATGTTTTATTAATGACCCAGTCTAAAACCTCTTCTCTGCTTTACTAGTGCGTGCCAGAGACTTTCCTTGGACCACTATATTTTCCATGCTCTACATTGATAATCCAGTGAGTATCCCCAGGGTCCTGTGAAATGGCAGTGTTGGTCTCTCTTGTCTTTTTTCTTTCATTAAGTACATTTAAGAAATAGAAAAAAAATACAGATTTAATTTTTTTCCTTTTAAAATATAATTGTCTATTTAAAGAACACATTTGAAATTTAACTTTTCTAACATGTATCATTACATCCAAGTTTGGGGGTTTTACTTGCTGCCTTCTCTCCTTCCCTCATTTCTAATCTTATAAAATGTCCTGATCACTGGATTATACCATCCAGGATAAGGGATTAGTTTCTTTCTCCTGATGCTATGGGTTTCGCTATAGCATGGGTTATTATATAGTATGGGAAGTCCTAATCTTTCAAACTGAGTTCTAGATATAAAAAGTCAAAACTGGCCCCCGTCACTTATCACAGTGAACAGAATGCCTCATCTCAGGGGGAGCAAGAGGTGGAATTCTCCTTGGGAAGTTCTTATGAAATTAAATCCTATAAACTGCAGTATAGGAAAGTAACTTTAGGGTCAGCTTCTGCAGATTGGGGGTATCTTCTTTGTCCTCTAACTAATTCCTCTAACTTCTTTCATTTCCCAGATGGTTCAAAGATAAAACAGAAAAATAGGGAGAAAAATTCCAACATTCTTGCCCTCCCCCATGTTTTGTCAACCATCCTTTTTCCTAGTCTATAATACCATATTTAAATAAAAGTTTAATTAAATGTCCTGTTCTCTTGGGTGTTTGGAGAAAAAACAAAAGCAAAAATATTTACAACTGGTGTGTGTGGAGGGGGTGCATTCCTTATGTATATTATTGACCCAAAATAAATAGTAGCTTCTTCTGTTGATTTACAGCTCAGTTGTCCATGAACTTCTAGGTATAAGGAAATATTAGTTTAAAGCTAATCTTTATTTTAAAGCCCCTTGTCTGCTGAAGGTGAAAGGGCTTAGTGGCCATATTTTCCATAAATAAAGAAATGGGAAAAAATAACTACTCACACACACAACTATCTTTTATCTCCAGCCTAAGTTCCTTCTTAGCAGGCAGAGCAGTGCACCCTCCAGGTTTCAGAGAGGAGGCAACTTGGGGTCTTTTGATACTGTAGCAGGAGCCAGGAAAGGTGAATTTCTTGTTCTTAAAGCAACATCTGGCAGGGTCCCCGCTGCAGGATCAGCACAGCTCAGTCACTGACTTCAGGGCAGAGCTTTGCGCTGCTCTTTTGTTTGGGCTTGGAGGAGGGAAGGGGGACCTAGGTGACATGCAGCATCCTCCTGCGTGGACGGCTGAGTGCATGTGGGTGATGGCAAAAATCTGAGGTCAAAGTCATGGCCTTTGGAATAAGATTGATTTCCTTCTCAGGTGGTATCTCTCAGCAGGACATGTATTTCTCTATGTTTATACCTGCTTATTTATTTCACCTTCAGGTGGGCACAGGCTTCAGTTTTACTGAACATCTCCAGGGATATGCAGTGGATGAGGACGATGTGGCACGAGACTTATACAGGTAAAAGGCCCTGACTCTTTCAGCCTTCTTCAGACCAAACGTTTTTCTATTTCAACAGGAAAATTCTTCCAGTAGTAGAAGTATTTTTTTTTTTTTTTTTTTTTTTGCGGTACGCGGGCCTCTCACTGTTGTGGCCTCTCCCATTGCGGAGCACAGGCTCAGCGGCCATGGCTCACAGGCCCAGCCGCTCCGCAGCATGTGGGATCTTCCCGGACCGGGGCACGAACCCGTGTCCCCTGCATCGGCAGGCGGACTCTCAACCACTGAGCCACCAGGGAAGCCCTAGAAGTATTATTGATTGGTCTTCATAGTCCATTTCCTGAAGATCTTTTAAGAATACTTCCATGTGAGGTGTGTGTGTGCGCGCACACACACACGGCCTATTTTCCACTTTATTACGTTATCATTGATAAGTATGAAAGTAGAGAAAGTAGCAAGAAGAACTGACATCTTAAGGCATAATTTTAATTTTGTAAACATAGCTTTTGAAAAACAATGGAAACAGAGCAGAATTGTTCAACCAAAGATGATTTTCCAACCTTTCACCTAGATGCCGAAGAGGTTTCTGCTTGCTTTCCAACATTATATTGAACTTCGCTCTTGCCAGGAAACAACATCTTGGATGTTTGTTTGTTTTCTTTCCCAGGATTCCTCCTTTTGTGGCCTTCACAAAATGCAGTTTTTTACTCTTGTGTTTCTCCTTCATGCCTTTTCCAGGCTGAAAGCTCAGCTTGTTAGCGAGTCTCTTACTTTTCCCTTCATATTACAAAATTATTCTTTTACTAAAAAAGAAATTAAGGAAAATGTGACATTGTAAGCCTGATCAAACAGTATACGTATAATGTCTTCCTTTCTTTTCCTTACATTCATTATAGCTATTTTTTAGTACTTGTTTTTAAAGTAAGTGACCTTTCTTATTCGGTCACATTTTTTTTTTCAGTCTGTAAATTATTACTAGAGACCAAGTCCTGGATTCTTTCAGATCACTAGGGCACCCCTTTACGCATTGTAATAATTTACTAAAAGAATCCTAGTGGCCAGGAAGAGTTAACTAGCTCCTTTACCCTGCCCCCCACTTTTACCAAACACTCATTCTGCTAATTACTTGGTGAGCAAACCCAACCAATCCCCAAAGTGAAAGTGAATCTAATAGGAGTCAGAGTTTTTTGATCTCTGACAAAAGCTTTCCGTTTTATTCTTCTTTCTCCCCAAGGCCAATGGCTGGGAGGGGTGGGAGTGGGGGAGAGGAAGGAAGAACTTCCGGCCTCTCTCCCAGAGATTTTTCTCTCTTCTCTGCTGCCCCAGAAAATGATATGGTTGTTGTCTGTCTTGCACACTTTCATCTGCCACATGTCCCATTATTTTAACACTTTCATTCAGTTTCTAGGCGGGCTGGATAGGACCCACACTTCTGCTTCCAGATACAATGAATGGGTCCTGGGGGCAGATTAGCCAGATCCTGACAGGGGTCTCTTCCCTGCCCCCAGCTCACGCACCTCCTTTTTCCCGCCACAGACATAATCCTGCCGGCTGTCTTTTACAAGTTTACTCAAGCGCCATGTCTTTCTCATTTAGCACTGACTGTGAGCTCTCATTTTTCAGATCGGAAACCTACTTCTCCCCCATACCCTCCTCCTACTCCAACCCTCTTTTGGCTTAAATCCAAACAACCTCAGTTGTTTAACTAGCAAACACCCTGAGGGCGGAGGGTCTGTATTAAAGAAATGCATCAGACCCTCTAAGCCCGAGCCTTGCACCCTTGCCCTTCCTTTTCTGGCTCTCTTGCCCCTCCCCCAGAGATGGTCACAGCTTCCAGTTGACCCTCTGAGTGGATATTTACTGCTGACATGTGGTTCATCTCCTCTTGCAAGACATGTAAAGAGAACCTATTTCAAAGCATCCATTGTTTATAGCTGCTTTAGTTCTTTTTGCTTCAGGCTCTTAGAACTGGAAAGTAGTTAATCAAGAGTAGTGCAGAAAACTGATTTCAGCTGTTTCCTTTATGGTTTGCACTATTTGTTTCCCTTTGTGACTAGAGTCTTCTCTCCAGCTGTCCAGATGGGTGTTTGGAATAAGAAGGTCGCTTTGAAACCTATAAATTGTCTACTATTGGTTTAAAGAGTAGAACATTCTTTTTCTCCCTTTGAAAACCATCTTTCTTTTTTTCTGAAAATCCAATTCCTTTTCACTATTATTAGTGCACGGCTGTAAGGAGACTCCTAAAGACATTTGACATTCACATTTAGGCTGCTTTTCTTTGTGTTTGGAAGTGAAACTTTTTCACTAACAAGATGTTTAAATTTTTTTTTTTTCTATTTGGAATGTGTTTAGGACCACAATGCCTCTCTGGTTTAGAAAAATATATAAATTTCCTAAAGAATAATAAATTTTCTAACTGGAGTAGACCAGCTGGTGCCACTCTCCCTCTACCACTATTTTTTTTTTTTTTTTTTTGTGGTACGCGGGCCTCTCACTGTTGTGGCCTCTCCCGTTGCAGAGCACAGCCTCCGGACGTGCAGGCTCAGCAGCCGTGGCTCATGGGCCCAGCCACTCCACCGCATGTACCACTATTTTTTGATTGCCTACTATGTGCCCGACATGGTTCCTGGTGCTGCTGATACAGTAGTAAGCAAGCTCCCCAGTCCCCACTCTCCCAGTGTGCCTGAAGTTATCTTCTTAGCAGCCAGACAGAAATGCTGCTATTCTATTCCACGTATTGGTTTGCATGGTAGATAGTATGTATTGCTAAACAAAGCTTCATGACAGTGTGACTATGAAACAGGTTTCATATATTTAATTAGAACAATACTGCATGATGGGTGCAGGCAGAGATCATGGCCTGGCCATACTAGAAGTGGAATGAATGAATGCAGAGGATGGCTCCTGATCTGATGCAACAGAACGAAACCACCGAGATTCTTGTTGCTGTGCTTCTTTCAGCCTGTCAGCAACAAAAGCTATACCTTGTTTGGCTTTTGTTGGTACGGAGCTTCTGCTGAGATTATTTTAACCTCAGTTCTCCTGGATGTCTTGTATTTACTATCACCCTGACTCCACTAGAGCTGACCAAAGTCCAAGGCTGTCTTTGGATCTATAATGCGTTATCATTTACGTCTATCTTCTCTGCCCCGAACCCATCTTCCCTTTTAAAAAAATTATCTGAGGAGTATTTTCTCCTATTGATTCACCCTTGCAATCTGTGTTTCATCCTATTGTCCTTTAATGTACCTTTCTGCCACCAGGTAGCCTTTGACTAAAATTTGACTCAAATTGACAAGGCCTTGGCACAATGCCAGCAAGGTCGTCAAATGGAAACACCTGGAAGAGGCATGCCTTGTGTGCCATGTGGTGCTTGTGCCTGAGTAAATGCATGGAGTGCACGGCACACACATGTGTATGTATTATGCCTTATGTATTTTGGCATTTCTACTTCTAAAATTTGCAATTTTATGTGAGCATGATTCTAGATATTATTTTGAAACAACCCTTCACCACATAATGGTATAGTCCTTGATGAAAACACAGTTCAATGAGCAAATGATATATGTATGTGCAACTTACTAAATTTATCTTTTTTATTCTTCGTTCCCATTTAAGAAAGACCTACTAAGGCCTTGCTATGATTAGCCAAATTTTTGTTCATATCCTACTGTGAAATTAAATCTCTGTGATAGCTTCCTCAAGTGGGACCTTGCCTTGGAAACTTCAGCTAGATAATCCTGCTTTTTCAGGCTGGAAGCAACCTAGGAGATTATCTCCTTCAGCTAAGATTGTCAGATAAAATACAGAATGCCCTGTTAAATTTGAATTTCAGATGAACAATGAATAGTGTTTTAATCTATGTATGTCGCATGAAACATTTGGAACATATTTATACTGAAACATTATTTGTTGTTTATCTGAAACTCAAATTTAATTGTACATCTTTTGTTTTTATTTGCTAAATCTAGCAGCCCTGACAATCCTCCAACAAATTCTTTAAGGAAATAAGCTTTAAGCTAAAGCACAAGGCTTAGTTCAGATTTACTATATTAAAATGTCTATTGCCCTTCCAACTAGCAGGCAGAGAGAAAGGCAAGCAGTTTTTAGCCTGAAGTTTGGAGAGGGAAGGCTGGAGAATAAACTCCTATTTTTATATCAGCTCTAAAGCTAGCTCATTGCCAGCACAAACATGGACGCTGTATAATGCAGCTTCCCAGATTTAGTTGCTACAAAGATTTTAGTTACTATAAATAATAAACAGAGAAATAAACTGAAACTCTACAGTAGAGTTTAATGGTGGGTTTTTGTGAAGCCTTTGAAAATTAAGTATTTCCAGGATCACGGTGATTGTAATGACCCAGTTTTGCCTCTGGGTGACCCTTGAACTTTCTCTTTCTCCTGGTTTTGCAGGGCCTCCTTGCCTTTCATGTTCACTGGCTGGTTTACGGCTTTTAGTCCCTCAGCAGGAAACTGGAACAGAAACCCTGCCTAGTTTCTCAGGCATTGCAATCTGGGTCAAAACATTCATAAAGCTTCTGAGTTTCACAAGTTTTTGTTTCCTTTCTGAAAGATTTTGTTCAAGTAGAGAATGATTCAATAATCCACCCTTTTCTTGCTTATTATAAAATAATTTCTGGAGGCTGTTTAAATTTATTTCAGCTTACCAAGGTGGCTGTTGGCATTCTTTCCTAAATGTGATTCTTTTGACCCTGGAGGCCACTGTGCATTTACTTCAATGTCTGTGACCATTTGGTGGTTTTCCCTTAGACTACAGTCATTTTACACCTTTTCTGTTCTTTGGTTATTAAAACACTGAAATGCTGGGAGCCCCGTTAGAATATAGAAATGTTCAGCTTCCCCACAGAGAGAGGTTGGTAAGCAACTAAGGTTCCCATTACCTCACCGCAACCTGAGATTAATGGGGTCATAAGGTTTGCAGAACTAACTCCACAAATTGCTAAGTAATAGGTGAAAGCCTGTGGCACTTTGCTCAAGGGTCCCCTCAACAGGTGGGTGATCCAAGTTGGTAACCCAGGGAATTGGAAACCTTCCCAGAGTGTTGATGTTCACTTGTCTCAACTTTGAGTATCACAAAGTAAGCCCACAAGTATTCTTCTAACCATCCACAGAGTATGGAGTGTTATGCACATGAGACGTTGAAAAAATGCCTACAGGAACTTATAGCATAATAGTATCTTAATTCAAATGTGGAGCCTATTGTCCAAGGGTGAAATTGTGTAGCATGATTCCGTGTGATTTTTATTGTTGTTCTTCTTTTTGCAGTGCACTTACTCAGTTTTTCCAGTTGTTCTCTGACTATAAAGACAATGACTTTTATGCCACTGGGGAGGTGAGTTGAAGTCATGTTTTCTTGCATGCTTCCAACATCTTCAGGACTGAAATATATTATGACACTTGTGGTTTATTCATTCAGTATATACACACACACACATCAATATTAATTCATCCCATATAAAAAATTCTCCAATTATCCCGCAGATGTCCTCCATAACATAGTTTTAAAAATTCAGTGCCCAGTAAAGATTCATATATCACAGTGGGTTGTCCTGTCTCGGTACCATGTCTTTGTTGGTGTTGTTGTCATTTGTGATGATGATTATCCAGAGTCTAGCCAAGGTGCCTTGTAGAATGTCCCATTTTCTGACTTTGTCTGACTCTTTTCCAATGCTTAGGTTCACTGAAAACATTTGGCAAGAACACCACATAGAAGATGTTGTTTACTTTCTATTCAGTCACATCAGAAGGCATATAACATCTTTGTTCCATTACTGGTCACTTAGTCAAGATGGTATCTGCCAGATCTCACCATTGAAAAGGTACCATTTTCCCTTTGAAATTAATAAATAATCTGAGACCATGTGAACATCTGTTTCCCCCAACACACACACCAAATATGTCACCAAGTAGTTTTAGCATCCACCCACTGATGATTCCTGTCTGAATCAGTTATTATACTGGGGGTTATAAAATGGTGATTTTTCTGATCTATCTTCCTTTAGATATCATCTGGCATTCTTCTGTAGAGAACACCTTTCCTTCTTCCTCTTCTCTGATATGTACTTTAAAAATATCACTGGGGACTCATGGATTGTAAATTCTGTTTGCTGTGTTAAATTTTATTGCTATCATTATTGGTTTTGATGCTTGTATTTTCCTGTATTTGGTCAATGGGAACCCTTCAGGCTGGCTCCTGTGTCCTTTTGACACATTGTCCCCGTTTGTCCCCGTTAGCCTTTGAGCATTTCCTTGCTCTTTGGCACAAATTAGTTATAAGTTATAGGATTATCTTGTACTTTCCCTGCCCTAGCAGGGAATTAATTCTGTTTTTTTCCAGGGTGATTATGTTACAATTTAATGAACAGTTCATTTGCATATGTTGGTTTCAATCTTAAGGTTTGCTATTTTTCATCCTTTTAAATTTAAGGTTATTTTAAAAATGTACAGCAGCCAATATTTTGAGAACACAAAAATTCTTAGGTGCTAGGAATACAGTTGTGAACAAAACAGAAAAAAATCCCTGCATTCGTACATTCCAGAGGTGAAAGCAGTGATAATGAAAGAAATAAATATGTACCAGATGGTCAGGCAGCGATATGTCTGAAAAAGATGTCATGAAAAAGATAAGCAGGGTGAGGGCTGGAGAGTGATGGAAGTGTTATTTTGGATAAGATTGTCAGAGAAAGTCTCTTCGGTAAGGAGACAATTGAGCAGATTCCTGAGTGACGTAGTGGAGTGGTCTCTGTAATATCTGTGAGAAGAGCTTTCCTGGAAGAAGGAACAGCAAATGCAAAGACTCTGAGGTAGGGACAGGCTTGGTGCACTCAAGGAGAAGCATTGAGCCACTGTAGAAGGGGCTTAGATGGGAGAGGCAGGCTGATTGTGTAGGGCCCTGTTGCTCATGGCAGAGTGGTTAGACTTTATTCTAAGTGTAATAGGAAGCCATTGAAGGGTTCCGTGTTCCCTGAAACAGTATTGAGAATCAAATTCAATTCAGTTCAACACACATATATTGAGCATGTACTATGTCTGAGGCTTTGGACAAGTATTAGAAAGTCAATGATTAAGACATTAACTCTACTGTAAATCTGAGTCTAACCATACAGAATGAAGAGAACAGTTAGAGAAGTAGCTGTAAAGACAAATAGTATAAGGTGAGCAAATAGCTACCTCTCAATATGGGATCCTCAGGAAAAGTCAAACAGAGGAGACAGCAATTAAATTGGATTTTGAAGGATAAATATGGGTGTATTAGTCAAGGCTCTTTTGCTTGCAAGTGACAGAAACCCCATTCAAAGTGTCTTAAGTAAAACAGGGGATTGAATTGTTGGCCTCAGGTGTGGCTGGATCTGGTTGCTCAGACCTTATCAGGATCTTGTCTCATGTTCTCTCCATCTATTCACTTGGCTTTGCACTTCACTGATTTCATTCTCAGATAAGTTCTTTTCACCTGTGCCCTTGACTCTCCAACCCACTCCAGAGCTCTAGGTATAGCCTACCAGCTTAACTTCTCTTTCCCAATAATTCCACCATATACCTGAATCTCATTATCCATTTGAATCCCATGGCCATTCCAGAACTAATAACTGGAGTCAGGGGGATGGAGGAAGTGACACTCCTGTCATTTTGGTAGCAACCCTGGAAAACACCCAGTTCTCCACCACCAACAGAAGAGTGATCTGCTTAGTGTGTAATTCCTCGTCTTGCAAATAATGTGACAATGTTGTTAACCATCATGTTGAACTTTCGGCAAAGCTACCAAATTCCAAATGAAAAATTTGACTTGTCTATCTCATGTCTGCCTGGTGGTTTCATGCATGTAGTTTCTGAATGTGTGTGGCAAAGGACAATTTTCTTTTTATATTCTCTGCTGCCAGGATGAATACTTTTAAGGAAACCTGTGCCTTCCAAGTGATGAAGGAAGACGGGAATGAGGGCAGGCAGAGCCTGGGATGGAGATGCACTTGCCAGGCAGCAGCATCTTCATGAGAACCACACAAGATACATTAAATCTGGGGGCACATCTTTTTCTAAAAGGTAGAGCACTAAATAATGCCTTGATGGTTTATTATTGGCAGAATGCTGTGTTTCTCTAGTCTACTTTGTCCCACCTGGTCTTTCTGTTTTAAGGCTAGGAGGCAGAATGGAGAAGTGGAAGGAATTCTGGATTAATAATCAGGAGACCTGAGGTTCATTGCTGGCTTTGCCTCTCTCTGGATGATTCCAGACAAGTTCTGTGACCTCTCTGGGCCTCTGCTTTTCGTCTTACAATCAGAAGGGTTGGTTTTTAAATTAGACCACTTCTGGGGATATTTTGCTTTACTGGATACTCAACTGTAGTTACCTAGATGTACTCTTAAAGCATCTGTATACAATTGCAGTTTTAACATAATACCAACCCACCCTCCCTGTGTCCGCCACCATAAAAAATGTTGTAATAGATTTTTCAAGAAAGGGAAATCTTTTCTCTTGTGAACTCTTAATTTCCTGAACAAATAATGCCGCTAGATTTGTAGAATTGTTCTTGGAAAACAAATGCATAAACTCAGAAATGGTTTTCTGCTTTTGATTGCAAAGGTACTAGACCTAAATATCCTCCACATTTGTGTGCTATGAATGAGGGTAGCCTGGTGCTCAAAGGGGCTGGAACAGCTGTTCAGCGCCCTAACTTTGGTGTAAGGGAGTCTGGAAGTAATAACAGTACCTACTGCATGGGGTTGTTTTGAGCATTTAATTAGATAATCCTCCTCAAATATTTAGCAGAGTGACTGGCTGTGGTGAGTACCCAGCATATGATGACTATTATTACCATTCATGTTGAAAAGCTGGATTAAAATATTATGGCTCCAAAGCATATGGCCTAATGCATGTAAACAGGGGCTGAGATGTTTACAAGGCTCTGCTCACTTGTTCTTGGGGTATGGCATTGTCTCCCCTCTTATTTTGAAATCATCTTTAAAAGAAATTGTTTGCTCCATCAGAAAATGATGGTGGAGCTTAGAAGTTTTGGATGGTAGCAAAATGTGTGGGGACCGATCCAGGCCCTTCGCCCCTGCCGTGTGGACCATGCGAGGCCACAGCAAGGCATAGTGCAGACCTGCAGTTGGGGCAGCGGAGAAGGAAGAACTGCTTTGTCTCCTTCCCTTCTCTCCATTTCTGCCCAGAACACCAACTGGAATTAATTTTCTCTAAAGAGAGACAAATGTGTCTATAAATCACCCTCCTCAAGGCATGAAAAAAATGTACTTCAAAAAGAGAAACAAGCTGCATTTAATTCATATAATTAACTTTCTTCCTAAGTGTTATCCTTTCCAAGCCAGTAACTATTAGTGAGATTGCTCTTTTTCTTGAGGTACAGACACTCTTTAGGATCCACTCAAGTGTACATGGGCCCAGCTAAAACTTAAAGCACAACAGCCCTGGCGCTGGAAGGCAGGGAGGTGACGGTAGGGAGGGGTCTGCCCACTGGCCTCTGAGCCTGTGGCTTTCTGTCCACTCATGGGAAAGATTTAGCGTGTAGAGGCGTTTGTGCCAATGGGTGGGAGCGCTTCCAAACTGGCAGGGCATGTGGTTAAAACTGGGCATCTCCCGATCAGCAGGAGAGGCCTACTTTCCTTAGAAGCAGTTTTGCAACCGTGATTAATTCGAAGGCTGAATCTGAGGCAAAACTTTGAGGCTATTTAAAAATTAGTGAGCTTAATAGGATACTTTATCTTCATCTGCATGAGTGAAGTCCTGCTGGGCTCACAGAGTCTGATTTCTTTTTTTTTTTCTTTTTTTTTTTTTTTTTTTTTTGCGGTACGCGGGCCCCTCACTGCTGTGGCCTCTCCCGTTGTGGAGCACAGGCTCCGGACGTGCAGGCTCAGCGGCCATGGCTCACGGGCCCAACTGCCCCGCGGCATGTGGGATCTTCCCGGACCGGGGCACGAACCTGCGCATCGGCAGGTGGACTCTCAACCACTGCGCCACCAGGGAAGCCCCTGATTTCTTTATTGAAATCGTCATGGTCCTGGGTTCTGGTGGCAGGCTCCCAGGAGGTGAGAGCCAGGTTTGTTTCATTTGTTTCATACAATACCAGGCACAGTGCTGAATGGATGTTATAGGGTGGCTTCACACAAGGCATTTGCCAGATAAAATAAAAATATCAATGATATTTCTCTTTGGCTGTTTTACATCTCTTTTCATGGCTCTTCTCTCCCTGTACTGTACCCCAGGCCCTGGGAACCTCCTTTCTACTCCCTTATTTTCCAGGGTCATCCAGTGCCCTGCCTGCCACCCAAGGCCTTCCTTTCCTTGGCTGTGCTGTGCTCAGGTCCTATTTCTCCCATGCTTCTTCCATCCCCATCATGATTGTACTGTTTCTCTCCCTCATTCTGACTTGTTACCAGCTCACTATCCATTAGAGAGAATCTGATCAATTAAATGTACTTCCAACATACTTGTCCTTGAATAGAGGACAGGGCCTAACCATAGAAAGATACTTGTAATAGGGGAACTTCACGCACTGACATACCTGTGAAGGGGTGGGAAGGGAGAACTACCCTAACTATAGGCCTATAATTGTTTTATGTAGGCCATACCTTTATCTTATTAGTCCAGGCTTATGATCATTAAATTTGGTGATTAGAAGGATGCCTTCAAACGTATCTAGTCCCCTTGTTTTATTTGTAGATCTTATTTGAGAATGTTTATTGAGAGTGGATCATATGACAGGCATGATGCTAAGCAGTGTTTCATGCATTACCTTGTTTAATCGTCACAGCTGCCTTATGAAGCGGGCACTGTTATTATCATCCCCATTTTACAGTTGAGATGACTGAGGCTTAGAGAGGTCATGTAGGCTTTACAAGCTCACCCAGCCAAGATTGGAACCTAAGCAGCCAGACTCCATCACCCAAAGACTGTAGTCACAGGATGGGCTAAGGATGGTAACCCGCTTCGTGAAGATGCTCTCTGGAGCCTGGCTCCTCAAAACTGCACTGTTTCCAAGACTTGCCTTTTCCCACAGAATAGACCCACTGTCTGTACAAAGGAGTCGGACATCCCTTACATATTTTGTACATAATCTCTAAGGGTTACTAACCTTATACAAACAGAAAAGAAGTTCTCTAGCTTCTTGGATATTTCTGTCTTTTGATCATCAAGTTTTATGGAGTAAATGGAAGTTTCAAGTGATATAAAGGCTTGAAGTCCTTGGAATGTAATTCTTTCTCCAAGCTTGGAACTTGCTGAATATGACTAGATGACATTTGAGCTGGTTTAACTCTTGAGCTCATGACAGATGTCTATTTTCAGTTATGTTCCTCTGACTTGCCAATATTTTCTTTTAGAATTGAAAACGGATTTGTGACTATTTAATGAATTTAATATTAGAAAAGTCAAGGTTTACGCTGCAACCTGGAGAACTGAACAGGGGCATATGGAAATGTTTGCAAAATTGGGCCTTGGGCTTTTGGATAGCGTACCTAAGTCAAATCAACACATATTTGCTGATTCTCTGGTTACGTGGAAAAGAATATGAGTAAATCAGACGTCAATATAAGCTTTGTCTGAAGTGAGCTACTATGCTGGACCAAGTGGCATGGCAACACAAATAGTACCCAATTGGATGAGATGTCTAGGCTGGGGACCAGAGATGCTAAATTATATCTATTACGCAGCTTCAACCTTCTGAGTTCTATCTATAGTGAGCAAGTGAAGGACTCAGTTTGTTGACTGTGGCCCAGTATATTCACACTCTTTATTTAAAAGTCAAATTAACTGTAATCTCTAAACAAAAGGGTTTATTCATCTGTTCAAGTCACCTGGCTTCAAGCTGGGTATGAATTTCTCCAAAACTGGCACTGAAGTTAGAGTTGGGGGGAGGTGAGGTACATCCTTTTCACGTATGTTTGTCACTGATGGAATTAATTTTTAAAGAAGCATCATCTCAAAACGAAATAAGAACATATTTGAAAGGCCGTACATACTTTTGCATAAATTTATGTGACTAAAAGTTGGATACACATCAAAATGTTTTTCTCATATGTGTATTCCTGTAGATTCTACATTTCTTTTTAAGCTCATAGTCAAGAGAAATAGATGTTTAGGTAAAGTCATATTCTCGTTAGAAGCCTTTTTTTTTTTTTTTTAAATCACAGCAGTGTGGTCTTGAAATTAGATGACACATGGTCTAGCAATGTCTAGGAAGCTGTGGAGATTACCACAGTACCAAAGCTCCAGTTTTCTCCATTCATTAATTTTCTGAACTGGCTGTGTTAAGGCCACACCTCTTCTCTCCTCAGAAGCAATAATGGTGCCAAGTGAAGTAAGATTCTACCCCAAGGCTAGATGAAGTCAGGGTCACCCTAGCTTAATCCTGTCCTCTTGGCTGCTGTGTCCTGTGTGACTCCGTTAAACTTAGGCTTTTCACCAAGTTTTGTAGTTTTCAACGTGTGTATGAAATTCTCTTCAAAGCATATCCCCCTATTCACTCTGGCCACCCCTGTACATGGGGCTGGTTCCACCATAGTCTGTGTTTGGGGACAGCTAGAGGACATGACACCGATGTGACTCTCTCCAGAAGGGCAGCCCACCTGGTTTCCTCCCGGAAGACATGGAAGAGTTCTCACCAGCCCCGAAGTGAACTCTTCAGAGACATTCATTCTAGCTGGAGTGGCTGGGGGTTTGGGGGCAGAGCAGGGAAACGGACATAGAATGACCCTGACCATCCTTGACATGCCATTGTCGAGGATGACAACTCCCTTTTTCCACTTCCAGGCAGAGGTGAGGAGCTAGGGCCAATGAATAGTGACACTTGGTAACCAGGTTCAAAGGCCATTGCTCATTATCACTGATAAAGGTTCTGCAAGTTTTACCGTAAAAGATATATTTAGAAGCAAGTCAGAGAGTGAATGTAGCTGCATCTACTTTTTTTTTTTTTTAAACTAAACTTCAGTAAGAAATGCAGACGACCAAGAGTAGCTTAAACAATAGTAACTGCTAACATATGTGATATTTCTGTAAGAGGACATTGTTTCCATTATAATATTATTCTCTGACACGATTTTGTTTCTTCTGGAGGAGCTGATTGAAGCTTGATTTTCGATATGGATTTTTTGACTCCCTTAAAAGTAACCGGGTGGCAGGGGTACAGTAAGTCGGCTATGAATGTTGTTGAAACATGTAAGAAGGGAGAGATTCAGATGGAATACACAATTACAAGTTTCTTTAAGTCCAGTTTCATTTTGCTTTTACACATCTGGATAATTAACCAAGTATTACATTCTCTCTAGACTATTTTTACAAGTACAATATGCTCCTAACGTGATTTCCATTAGGCTGTTCCAAACATCATGTAAGAACACAGAAAGATTGCAAACCAAGATTCAAAAACACTATTCAACTCTGATGTTGAGACCTTTTTTCTCTCGGGGGAAATAAAAGTTTGAGAGCTGAATTCTGAGATCCTTCTGATGTCAGAGGAAAACTGGAGGTTTACTGCTTCTTTAAGCTCATACAAACATACCCTAATGGCTCTGGCCCTTCTTGTCAGAGGTGAGCTCAAAATATGGTCACCGTGGGGCAAAGGAGCCATACAAGAGTAGTGTTGGAAATTGCAGCTTCTTTAAATATTGGAAAGGAATAATTACTAAGGGCAAACTAAAATCCTGACGTGTTGATTGCTAATCTAGATTGAATTATTATGTTAGTTAAATATATTTGTCTGACTGAGTTCCTCACTTGAAGGTCACTGCTGAATTCTAAAATAGTATGTGTTCACACAGTTTCTGGATACACTTTTCCTCTTTCCTTTTATAATTGCTTTGATGCTGTTCAGAGCTTGTTTGAGGCCAGTGTCTGATCTGAGGGTAGAAGGTTAGCGTTAATTCACAGACTTCAGGAGCTTCGTTGGCCAGCTGCTGACCACATTGGTGAACCCCAGCCAGAGATCAGAGAAACCACAGGGCTAATAGTTGTGGTTGTCATTGCTTTAGTTGTTGTTATGGTCAGAACTCAGAACAAAAGAAACAAGAGTTCATAAAATTACAGGATCACAATTATAAGTCCTAAGGGCCATATAGTCCATTTCTGATCCATCAGACAGCCACACCTAACTTCTCCCCCCAGAGTCTGACATTCTATTCTATTTAAAACATATCCGGAAAAGGGAAAACTGGGTAAAATCAAACATACTCGATTTATTGTCTGGTTGTCTTTTAAAGTGCTCGTGGTGGTCAGAGAATCATTAAATCGAGAAACAAATGGTTCAGGAAGAGTAAACAAATCTCATCTTGAAGAAAAAAGAAATGTGTCTCAACAAGGAGAGTGAAAATAATTGAAATTTCATTGTAATGTTTCGGTGTCTGTTTTCCATAAAATAATCCTATAATTGTCTACTGTGTGACAGCCTGAGTCGCTCAACCAGTGGAATGATTAATGAAAACGGCAGTGAAGGATTTGTCACACTGACACAGGGCAAGGAAGTGTGTGATAGTCATTAGAAAGCCAAAACCAAGGTAAACATCATCACTGTTAGGTTAGTAGATGTAGACTGAACATTGAGGAATCTGTTTTGGATGTGGTTATAGAACTACCCATCTCACTGTCTCATTTTCCTAAATGGTCCACTTAGCAAGTGTGCAGTGGATAAATCCAAGTGTGGGTCCCAGGTTGGGGGACCAGAGATCCATAGTCTATCCAGGACCCTTGACTGAAATGTGATTTGATATGAGAAATTGGAAGCGTGCAGGCAGCCAAGCCCGGACAGAATTCCAGGTGGGCATGTGAAACACACAGACCTTTGTTTTCATCATTTTAAAATATAGGAAGATTATGTTAACTTTACATTGGCTCGAATTAAAGTAGGTGAAATAATCTGTTTATGGTGGATGCTCAGATTGAGTGGGTGTTCCTTTTTAATCTCCTGCCTGAATCCCAGATACATATGATTGTCGCAAGGAGGAAGGTGCCATAAAAATGTGACTGTTTTAGCCTAAGTTTGTCATCACTACCTATAAAGTACATACCCTTCTATCTCTGAAAAAGTCAAGGGAGGTGTTTTGTTGCTAGGTCTTATAACAAGACAACTTGAGTGCTAGCATCACTGGAAGGTGTACTTTTTAAGCATTTGTACTGATTTCCAATAGAGAAAACATGTTTAGAAATAATGTCAGATTAGTCATTCATTTATCAGCTATGTTTTTATGTACCTACTATGTGCTGGCTATTGTACACATTGTGGAAATAATAAGCCATGAAATGGTAGACTTTGCCTTATCACATTTGAGTCAAGTTTTCCATAATGTATTTTTAAAAGATATTGTGATCTTTACAAGTTTTGTGCTTTATTCATTTTTGTGTCTACTCAAGTATCTGTTATGATACCTTTGACAGAACAGTTGCCCAATAAACCATCATTGAATGAAGATTATATAATACATCTGTACCAGTGAAATGATTAGTCAAGAGAATTTGCTTTTTGGTCAATTTACAGAAATTTTACTTGATAAATGTTCACGTACTGTCCCTAAAAGGAGAATATAGCAAAGTTATACAACAAAGCAAATTTCAGACATGGAAGCTAAAAAGTAGTCGTATGAATGGATAAGCTGCTTTGATTTAATAGTTTGCCTAAATAATTATTATTGCACAAGAGGAGTGCATCAGTGAAGGGATCTTGTGTGAGTTATGTCAATTAAGTTCTTCCACCATAATTTGGAAGGGGTTTAGGATTTGGAGTAGGTCAGACCAGGTTTAATTCTGACTCTATCACTTAACCTCTCTGAGCCCCAATGTCCTTACATTGAAATGGGAATAATGATAACCGCAGCATACGATTATGGCACGGAAAAAATGAGAGCTCTCCAGAATTCCCAGTCTTTGAACTTCAGGGCCCTGGAGAGCCTTGGACATATTGTGAAAGTTCTGCAGATCCATAGGTACCCACATAATGCATCTAGTCTATCTAGAATATATGTGCATTGCTGTTTTTCAAATGCATGTAGGCTAATTCAAGATTCATTCATTGAGCAGCTGTTTATTGAGCACTAACAAACAGCATCAGGTACAGGGGATACACTAATAAACAAAACAGACAGATATCCCTGTGTCTGTGGATCTTCTATTCTAGTGTGGGCAGGGGAATAACAATACACAAGGTAAAAAGTAAAAGTTTGTTGGAGAGTGATAAAGATTAAGACGAAAGAGGAGAGAAGGGGAATATAAAATATCAAAAAAGGGGTGTTAAAATCTTTGATAGGGTGGCCATGGAGGGCAACCCTCAGAAAGCCTCACTGAAGGAAGTGAGGGAGTTAACCATATGGATATCTGGGGAAGAACATTCCAGGGACAGAAAGAGCTAATGCAAGGGGAGGAACAGTACAGATCACAATTATGATTTGGTCTGAGAGAGGCTGGAGAGGAATGAGCAAGAGGATAGTAGGGGGTAATGTGAGTGAAGTGACCAGATCATGTCAGCCCTTATGCCCCAGAAAAAGCACTTCACTTTTGCTTTGAGAGAGATGGGAAGTCATTAGAGGATTTGAGCAGAGGAGTGGCATGATCTAATTTAACAGACCACTGTCTTGAAATTAGACTGGATGAGGGTAAGAGCAAAAACAGAGGCCCACTGAGGAGGCTGCTGCAAGAATCCAGGCGAGAGATGATGGTACCTGGAGCAAGGTGATAAAGGGGGTGTGTGCAAAGACACTGGATTCCGGATGTGTTTTGATAGAATAGGTAGAGTTGATGAGATTCACTAATGGACTTTTCACGAGGTGTGAGTCAAAGAGATAAACAGTGGCACCAGGATTTTCGGCCTGAGCAGTTAGAAGAACAGAGTTTACATTCATGGAAACGGAGGCTGCAAGGAGGGCTTGGGGATTGGAGCTTCGTTTTGAACATAGGAAGTTTAACATTAGACATACAAGTGGAGATGTCAGGAAGGCAACTTTTTAATGGAAGAAACACAGAACTATTTTTAAATATTACTGAACCAATAGTGGCTCTTTTCAGCATAATCTAAAAGCAGTATTATCATGTTTGTGTCAGCAAACTATTTTGAAATTGAAAAAGAGCCTTGTATTGGAAAAGGTTGGAAACAGAGGTAAGTTCAAGTGACCATTTTAGTGGCCAATAAATATTATTTATCCTTTTCCTCTTCCTTTAATACATGTTGATTTCAAATTTTGGCATCATTGTGCAGATTTTGAAATCTTAATTTTGGCCTTGGGATTTTTTTTTTTAAAATAAAGCTTGCAATGGAACTTTCTGGTAAGGAAAACCCTAAGGGTGGCAGAATTGTGTTCACTGGTGTCCATGTTCTTTCTTTTGGAAGGAAATTAGAATGTTCACTTAGGACACGTTCACTTATTATTTTTTTGCGCTCCTAACCTGTGACCTGCATGTCACTCCATGCTATTTGGGATGACAAAAGAAGGAAGGGACAGAGCTCCGTGCTATTGTCAAATTTGCAATGCGAGGTTAAGAAATACATGTGTCTTGTGGAAATACTGACTGTTTTATTGTGATTTAAATTTGCAAAAACACCTCATTTTAGTAGCATTGATTTGTGATGGTTCATTTTAACGTCTACCCTTCTCAGTCTTACGCGGGGAAATACGTGCCAGCCATCGCCCACTACATCCACATGCTCAACCCTGTGATGACCATGAAGATCAACCTGAAGGGAATTGCTCTTGGAGACGCGTATTCTGATCCCGAGTCAGTAGGTGGCTCTTTTTTCCTTTCCATTTTGTTCCTTAAGGAGAGTGAATACCCTTTAATCAGATGGAGGCTCCTCTTACCCTACAGACCTAACTTCGTCAAGGGAAATACTGTTGCTCAGTTGACTTTCTAATGATTTAAATCTTCTAATTTTTACCAAATGTTTTACAGTGTCAACTTACTATATGTCAGCCTACATTGGCTATGAGTGCATCAGTGTGTGTATGTACAAGTGTGTGTACCTGTGCTTGGTGTGTTTGTGTGTATTTTGTGTACATGTGTGTTGTATGAGTGTTTGTGTGGTTATGTGGTGTGTGTTTGTGTATGTTTTGTGTGTATGTGTGGTATATTTGTGTGTTATACACGAATTGTGTGTGGTGTGTGTGTGTGTGTGTGTGTGTGTATGTGTGTGTCGTGTGTATGTCTTATGTATGTGTGTTTGTGTGGTGTATTTTGTGTTGTGTATGCATTGTGTGTGTTGTACGTCTATGTTTGTGCGGGGGGTGTGTGTGTATATGTTTGTGTGTTGTCCTGCTCCACTAATTGAGAAGTTACAAAGGGTTATTTCACAAGCAGATGGGCTTCCCTCACATCCCTCTCTCTCCATGCAGCGTCTGTGTTTGCTTCTTTTCTCCTCAGATCATACAGGGCTATGCACCATTCCTGTTCCAAATTGGCTTGTTGGATGAGAAGCAGAGAAAGTACTTCCAGAAGCAGTGCGATGAGTGCGTGAAATACATCCAGGAGGAGAAGTGGTCTCAGGCCTTTGAAGTGAGTTCTGTGGCCTGCGCTGCCCTGGCGCAATGAGCACCATCTGAGAAGGTCCCGGAAGCACTGCGGTGCCTGGCCTGGCTCTTTGTTGTTAGCAAAGGTGTTTCCTTGGTGCCGTCCGGAGATCAGGAGGCGAGACAGTGGGCTCGTAAGGAAGAAAAGAGCCATCTGGGTTTCTTTGAATTTACTTCGACCATATTTTAAACCTGAGATCACCTCGGGGTGTTTATCTAACTGTGTCTTTCATTAACTGTTTTGATTTCTTGAAATGCTGTGTAGGCCCTCAAGGCATCCCTACCATAAAGAAATCAGAAGAAAGGCAACCTGGAAAGTGGATGCATATGCTTCCACATGTGCTTTAAACCCTTCAGAGGGTAATATCCACACACAGTGCTCCAGCTGGGGAAGTGGCCACAGTGTAACAAATGTCACATGTTCCTGTGTGTCAGGAACAAAGAGTATAAAGGGTGGTCGCTTGAAACTTTTACAAAGAGCCATTGGCATTCGTAAATATCGCCACATCGCTCTCCTAAAATTAAATTTGAGGATCAAGTAACATAGTTATATTCTTCAACCTTTATTTTTTTTTTTTTGGTTGTTTAAAATGTAAGACTATACTAAATATTAGGATGCAGGAGGGTCTTGTTTGTTGCTCATTTGGTTTTTGGCCAGTGCAGACAAAGATCATGTGTAAGCAATCTTCCTTGGGGGGTTTTGTCACCTTTGCCATAGAGCCTGTGTGTTTGACACATTAGTAAATGAGGTGAGGACTGAATTTTGAGACCTTTAATCTTGTTACTGGGAACACAGCCTGTCACAGTTTACCTAACAGCATTGTTATTATTAAGGCCGAGGCCTGGTATTAATAGTCTTTTAGGCGCTGTAGGTCAGCTGGTTCAGATCAAAACAGGAGACATACAAACTTATGGAGAAGGGTGGGGTAACAAAGTTGTGCTCCATTTTACAAATAGGGTGCCAGGGCAGTGACTGCCCTTGTTGTGAGTTCTGACAGCAGCAAGCTGTGTAAATAGGAGAACTCAGGAAGTCCCGAGCCACCCCGCAGCACCCTGGCGGGCTCCCCTTTCTGTGCCGGGACACTTGATGCGGCTGCAGAGCGTGGATTCAGAATTTCTTGTGCAATTGTGAATGTGAAGGAAAGAAGAAGGATCTTATCAGGGACATGTTGGGTCATTCTTCAAGTTGCAATCACAGCATTTTCAAGACCGGTTTTAGGCTGTCTGCTGTGGTAGGCAGAAAGGGTAAAAAGGACTAAACGTTTAGAATTTAGAATTAGTATGAGATTTTACATTGCATGAGACCCATCTGCAAGTGAGACATTTGATGTGTTTCTGAAGAAGCATATGTCAAGAGCAAACGTAAGCAGTGTCAAGAGCAGGAATATTTGATAGACTCAAAGGGATAAAGAAAGCAGAAAGATGTCTGTGGTGCATGATCCAGCAGCCTAAGCGTCCACAGGATTAGTGAAACTGTTGAAAAGTTCAGATATTGTGTGTATTCAGAGATAATGACAAGATGACCCATGAGGTCTCTCCCAAACCAGATTCATCAAAAACTAGAGAAACCCCCCACCCCTCCCCCCACAAAAAAACTCTTGAAGGTATGCAATGTCTCTGTGACCACTGGTCCAAAATCTTGTGTGATAAATGAAAAGACTTTTGCTTTTTCACAGGAAATAGATGAAATGATACTTAGGAAAGTAATCAAGTAGTGGTAAAATGTGTTTCACGTTATGCAATACAAGACTCCAAGAAATCCTGAAACCCAAGAGAATACAAATGTCAGAATCTCAAGCCTAAATAATAAAGCCTTTTTGATGTTCTGATCCCTTAAAATGATTTAGTTAATAAAAGAGCGGTAAGTTGGAGCTGAAGGGATCAGCTTCTCTCCCGACACACACCCCTGGCGTTCGCCTTCTCATTCTCTGAATATTTTGGCTCCTGCCTCAGTGTCACTTTCCAGCATTACTCTTGTCATCATTTCTGGTGACTGAAGTCTCCACATGGATGATCTTTTTAATACTTGGTCCCTCAGTTTCTTAGTCTCCTCTCATTTAGTGATCTTGTTCTCTTTACCTTAGCTGCTTATTCCCATTACCCCCTGCAAAAAAGCCAGCAGTCACTCCACAATCTCAGATTCAACAGATTCAAACGTCTTCCCCCAGCTGCCACCTCCCTTCCTCCCAGCTCACTTCTCTGAATTACAGTCCTGCAACCCCATTGTCTTTCAGTCCATGGATCCTACTACCTCTTCATGGTCCCCTACCCCTGCAGGTCTTAATTTCTCTAATTACCCAACATAAACCCAAGCTCAGTCATTACATACATTCCCCACCTACGGCCCCCCTTTGCACCTCCTCCAACTCCTTTGGCCAAACCACAGTCCTGGCTAGATGCCCCTCTCTACCACTCCATGCCTGCCTTTGTGCAGCTCAACATGACCTGAGAAAAGCACACAACTATGCTGACTGCTCTCACCTCCAGCTGATGACCAGGTTTTCAATGTCAGCAGTCGAAAGATAACTTCCACCAGTTCCAAGCGCCTGGGTGTATGTCCATACCCTCTGCCCTGTCTCCTCGTACGTGGGTGAGTGGTCAATTATCATGTTATGGTAACCCTTCCCCACAAGACTCACTCCCGCAGTCGGGGCCTTTGGGCTCACTGTTTCCTCTACTTGGAAAGTTCTTTTCCTAGATGTCTTCCGGGCTTGCTTCCTTCCTTCCAACAGGTCTTTACTCAAATGCCACCTTCTAAGTGAGACCCGTTTCCTCCTCTCTGCAGTGTCCCCCACACCCACCACCCAGGCACACATACCCCACAGGCACCCATGGCACTTCCTATACCCTTCTCCTTGTTAGTTTTCTCCTTAGCCCTTATCATTCTCTAATACACTGCATATTTTACCTATGAATGCTTGTTTATCGTACCCTCTAGAACATAAGCCCTATGAGGGAGCATTTTTGGCCTGCCTTGTTCACTGCTGTTTCCCCAATGCCTTGGACAGTGTCTATAGCGCAGAGAAGATGTGTGGGAAGTGGTTGTTGAATGAAACAGTTATTGAATAAATGAAATGACAAATGCCTGTATATTTTTACCCACCCTGATGTTTTCCTCCTTCCTTTCTCCCCTCTCTCCCAACCTAGTTACTGGATAAGCTACTGGATGGTGACTTAATAAGCGAGCCTTCCTACTTCCAGAATGTTACAGGATGTTCTAATTACTACAACCTTTTACAGTGCACGGTAATGACAATTTTTAAAAACATAATAGCGTTTACTTAAAACTTTTGGCAAAACCAAACTTCCTCCAATTTAAGAAATAGGAGAGCTGACTTTACACTAGACAAACATGTCCAAACTCTATTGCATTATTTGGTATACTAATCTATAGGATTTTTTACCCTGCCAGTGTTGTATACATTATAATCTGACCATTGAGAGTGTGTGATATTCCAGATAACTCAAAAAAAATCTCCGATTAACACAGTTTCCCCCCACTAGAGCTTGTTATACAGAAGTTCTTTTGTGAAGGAGACAGGCCAGGATTGCAGTTCTGGGTATCAGGTCCCAGAGCTCCAATCCTGTAGTGAGTTTCTTGAAAATGCCCACATTATTTGTTCTGTACTTAAGACAGCTTGGATAACCCAAACTGCCAAAGCCTTTATGAAAATATTTGCTTTGTCTTACTTTTAACTTAAGATGTTTCATGCATTCAGTACGGCCCTCACTTCAAGCCCTCTGGAATATTTCTCAAAGTATTCAAATAGTTTCTTTCATAAAAGTGGGCCAAAATTTGATGCCTTTTGGGTAGAATTAATCAAATAAGATAGAGGGAGCCAGACTGGGGATTTGGATTTGTATAACCATGTCTAGTGGATATGACAATACATTCTGTTTTTAAAATTGCCTTACTTATTAACTATTTTGTAAATAAAGTATAAAGCTAATTTCAATGGAATTTGCCAACCCTGTGGTTTTGGATTTAGATTCTACCAAGAGAAAAACATATGCTAGGCAAGAAAGAAGCAAAATTTGTGATTAATTTTTTTTCTTTACAAAGAGAATGTATTCACAGTTAGCAAAAAATACTGATGATTCACAAAATTGTTGATTTCAAACTCTTTTTTTAATCCTTTTGTAACTGTATAAAAACAGCATTTACTCCTTTTTTTTTTCTTTTAGCGTAATGAATCTTACAGAGACTTTTATGCAGTATTTTTAAAAAATAAGGCTCATGGACAACTTCTCTTTTGTCTTATGTCCTTCATAAGGTATCATCTGTTCTTACACTTGATATGTTTTCCTCCTTAAATTATGGTCAGCTGATTATTTTGTGTGTGTGGTTTTAATAAATGGCAGAACATGAAAAAGAAATCCTCAGCTTTTAATCCACCACATCACCTCCCTGGCCCCTTGTGGTCCATTTCACCTTCTTTTCCGAGAGCCTCCAACAAGGAGCAAATTGATTTTGATAATCTCGCCTCTTCATTTTTCCGATTTTTGCCTTGAATGGGCTTTTTAATTGGAGTTACAGATCACAAAAGTTTTGTTGTTACAAAAAGGAAAAATCCAGCATTTGCAAATTGGATACTGGCTCCAAGAGTATCAGGTCATCCAGATTTGCTTGGTAAAACTGAATTTCCCCAACCCCCCAAGTTAAAATATTCAGGGAAGAGACCAGTTAATAGTGGTGTCACATCTTGTTCATTGTGATATATGTTAGGAGAAATTTGAAGCTTTCCCCAGAGTACTGTTCCCACCACCCACTCGTTTTCCCTAATATTTTTCTGATGCCAGGAACCTGAGGACCAAAGTTACTACAGGAAATTTTTGTCCCTCCCACAAGTGAGACAAGCCATCCACGTGGGAAACCAGGCTTTTAGTGATGGATCCAAAGTTGAAAAGTACTTGCGAGAAGATACAGTAAAGTCAGTGAAACCATGGTTAACTGAAATCATGAATAATTATAAGGTAAGAAACTTAACTTTAGTTACTGTCTATTTTAGGAACTTTTCAGATCACCCAAAGCAGAAGTGACCTTCTTTTATTCTTAATTTGACTCCTGCCTTTTTTTACTTTTATGATATCTTACAAATGTAAGTAACAACTGCTGCATTGTTTGATTTCTTTGAATTAAAAGTTTTATTTTTTTCCTTCTAATTAAATCACTTTACCCCAAAAGTTCCTAAAAATGAAATTCTCTTTGGCCCATGACACCTCTCATCATTTCTTGAAAATAGACGGAGAGCAGAGCCGAGAAGATGACTGGCCTTGTGTAAGCCAATTTTCCCTTATTGTTTGCTTTATTATGTTAATCCCAATGAAGTCAGGGATAAATGAAATCAACTGGTTATTCCAAAAATGCTTTTTGCTTGATAATTGCATTCATTGACGTTGCTCAATCACAGTTTCTTCAGGGCCGGCTTTAAGCCAAACATTGTGCTAGTCTGTCAGGTTGAAGCGTTGAATGAGACAAGGTCCCTGTTTCGAGGCATGTAAAGTCAATCACTGTGTTATCTGACTGAGATGTTCTGCCTGATTTGCTGCTGGTACTACCAGAGGTTCAAGCAAAGGAACTGTGGACCCTCGAATTCTCACTGTGAGGGAAGGACCCCACGAGCAGGTGACAGGGAGGCAGTCATCCTGTGCATTTCTTTCCCCTTTATTTCTCTTCTCACCTCCTCCTCTGATCCTCCAGGACTGTTAGCATATGTCCTAGGCATGGTCTGGGGGTAGCTCAACAGGATAAGTGTGTTAATGATAGAGAAGATCACCACCAGAGGTGATCCACTTTTGCTCTGTTTCCTGGCAGAGGCAAGAGAAACGTTTGGAATGAACAAAAAACAGGGCAACCAGTAACCAACACATGAATCAGACAAAAGGCAACCTCTCCTCAAGACACTTCATTTCTGTCTGTCCAAAAATTGTCCTAATATACTGCTTTTATTTGAACCAGACTCTTTACTGCCATTTTCTGACATAAGGAAAACACATTTCAACAATGTCTATGTTAGGAATAGTGTCTCTTGGGATTGTTCAGTGCACAACCTTCAGTACTACCCAGGGAGCCCTTGACCTAATACACCCTTACTAGATTGTGTTTTAGAATATGCCCGACCTAGAAGACCTATTTTCTGATCCTGCCTCTAGTACACAGAGTTTGAATCCTAGACATACAACTTTTTTTTTTTTTTGCGGTACACGGGCCTCTCACTGTTGTGGCCTCTCCCCTTGCAGAGCACAGGCTCCGGACGCGCAGGCTCAGCGGCCATGGCTCACGGGCCTAGCTGCTCCGCAGCATGTGAGATCTTCCCGGACCGGGACACAAACCCACGTCCCCTGCATTGGCAGGTGGACTCTCAACCACTGCGCCACCAGGGAAGCCTTAGACATACAACTTTTATTCAAAATAATCTAAGGCCAATGGCATGCAGAGTCTACACACCCATTATATACCTGCAGAACTTCATGAAATACTTACTTTGTAGGCAAGAAAGGGCCTAACTAGATGAGGTCAGGATTTCAGCCACTCTTGTGTTTGGTTCTGTCAGGGAAATGTAGTGGCCCTTAGTGCTTGCCTGCTTGGAGCCTTCTCTGAGCACCTTCAGGTTGTCCTCTTCTCTGAGGTCTCAGACCATGTGCTCTCTGCTGTTGTGGTCACACTTAGCACACTGTACTGCCATTGTGGGCTGTCAGTCGTAGCACTAGCCTTGAGCAGATGTCAGTAACACATGAATGAATGAATGAATGAAAATTCAGTTCTATAAATTAGTGGTCTATCAAAAAGATACCTAATAAACTTGTTCATAATCCATCAGGTATTTATTATCCACAAATTTATTAAACCAAAAAGAGCTTAGCACTTATGTTTTCAAGATGTAAACACTGGGCTATAATGTAACATTAAGGAATGCAAAATGGTTTTTTTGAGTGGAGAGCAGATAAGGAAGTTCCCATGTATATTTTTCTGTGCCCTTGCAAGATAGGTTTTCTCACTGTATACATTTAACTAGAGTATGATTGCTTTCTCAGCCAAGTGAGGATAGCGTGAGATATATAGTTCACCTGATGGTGTAAACTCTCCTGGTATTGGCTGATCGCCATACAGTGTCCACTTGCTTGATAAGGGAGAATATGCTGATTAAAGATGAGCCTGCATCTTGATATTTAAACATATCTGTTTCTGTTTCCCATGTATCCTAAACCTATCAATATGAATTCCAATGAAATCAGAATGTTTTCTAAACTTTCAAACTCTGAATCAGTTGTCAGAAAAAGAGAATAGATTAGTGGTGCAGATAAACCATGTTTCCAGAAAGAAAGAGAACAAAGTATGCAGTCAGTCTGAGTGCAGACCAAAAAGTGGCTGTTGCTGAAACAGACCGCATATCCATGGCTGCAGCTGGCATAGCCCACAGGGCAGCGATTATCCTTGGCTTGTCTGCTAATGGTGGTGAACCTCAATGTGTATGCAGTGGAATCAGAACAATCTAGGTTGGCTTAAAACATTAGTACCCTCAAGGTTGTATTTATGTAAGACTCAGTAGTAATTTGTCATAGAAAATAGTGCACATGCTTCTATTCATAGGAACATGGAAGTCTCTTTCTAGTACTAGATTCATTTTATGCCATGTGGAATATCTGATGGGCTGAGGAAGACCTTCATCAGTTTCTGGAAACTAATAGAACTAAAAGAACAAGTGTGTAGTACATCAGTTTCTGTACAGACTATGTGAAAACATAATCCTTTTCTTGTAAAGACCTACAGGGGATGTGTACTCAAAATCATCCTCTTTTCAGTAATTTCAAATATTTAGGTGGTAAATTGAAATATCATTTTAGCAGTTTCCAGGACAACTAGAGTGAGAAATAATCTGTTGGACTATTGGAATTCATGATTAAATCAGATCATGGTTAAATATTATCATGATTTCTAGGAGTTACCTGGGTCCATAGCACATGGTGGTTATAAGCATGGGTTCTCACGTTAGACATTTTGAGTTTGAATTCTGTTTCCACTATTCACTGGCTATGTTCCTTTGGGGAAGGATACTTAAAACACTCTGTGCTTCAGCTTCCTCATCTGTGAAATGGGAATAATAATGGTACTTACAGGTGAGTTCTTATGAGGTTTAAATAGATTATGTAGATAAAACACTTAAAACAATGACTGGTGCTTAGAGAGTGCTTGAAAATATAAGCTATTACTAATGATGTTCAACACATTTCAGCAGAAGCCTTTAAGCACCTGCTACATACAAAAGTTATACAAAAAACCATGGAAAACACAAAAGTAAAAAAGACTTGACAGACTTCTGGTTTCCAGTCTGGCATGTCAGGAACTTGGAAGTTACCATTCTGTCCTAACAACAAGTAAAAAGCTGAACAAGCTGAAAAAGCAACAACTCCTCTTAGATCTGTGAGAGAAGTGAAGTCATCACAGGGCAAACTACTTCACAAACAGGAGAGACCGACAGGTGGGTACAGAGAATCACTTTTCTAAGCAGAAATCCATGAGCAGAAACCTCCACAAGAACCAGTGCCAGGACAGGAAAACCTGAGCTGTAATTCATGAATTACTGGAGGCTCAGTGGGGATAAGCCTGAGACTTAAAAGCTCCAGGGGAATCCAGTCATGGGAGGAAGCCCCCACTTTTGTAGTTTATCTCCAGGAGTTCTGCAATGTCTTCACAGTGAATACTGGTGAAAAATCCCTTCTGCTTATGGCAGGAGGAGGTAAAAGTAGCCACCTTGAAATACACCAGAGCATTTTGTTTTTTGTAACAAGGCCTGCCCTCAGAAAGCTATTTTACCACAGCCTAACCCGCTGAGGGGTTATCAGAGCCTGATCTACCTGTGGGAAGGGAAATACTCAACTTCAGCTCTAGAATTCCATGTGGGGGAAAGGAAACACCCAATTCCAGCTGCCTTTACTATGTTGTCCCACCTAAGAGGTGATGGGGAGCAACTGCAAAGCACTGGTGAGGTTCGCAGTCCAGGGGCATAGGCTCCTAAAAGACTGAGACCTAATCCTAGGACTCTAGTATGCTTCCCATCCCCCACATCTTACCACCATGTTACAAAAGGGTTATTTACCACAGTACCCTGTATCCATCCAGTGCATCATGTACATCTTTCAACAAAAAATTACCAGGCATACTAAAAGGCAAAAACCACACTTTAAAAAGACTGAACGAGCATTAGAACCAGAGTCAGATAGGACAGGGATGTTGAAATTATCAGACCAGGAATTTTTGCAAACTATAATTAATATGCTAAGGGCTTCAGTGGAAAAAGTAGGCAACATACAATAATAGATGGATAATGTAAGCAAAGATATGGAAATTCTAAGAAAGAATGACAAAGGAAATGCTAGAAATCAAAAACTGTAACAGAAATGAAGAATGCCTTTGATGGGCTCTTTAGTAGACTACATGGCTGAGGAAAGAATTGCTGATCTTGAGGATATGACAGTAGAAACTTCCAAAACTGAAAAGCAAAGGGAACAGAGACTGAACAAAACCAGAAAATCCAAAAACTGTGGAACAACTATAAAAGATGTAATATACGCATAATGGGAATACCAGAAAGAAAAGAGAGAAAGGAACAGAAACAATATCTGAAGAAATAATGATTGAGAATTTTCCCAAGTTAATGTCAGACACCAAACCACAGATCCAGGAAGCTCAGAGAACACCAAGCAAACAAATGCCAAAAAATGACACCTAGGTATATCATATGAAAACTTTAGAAAATCAGAGATAAAGAAAAAAATCTTGAAAGAAGCCAGAGAGAGGAAAAAACACCTTACCTATAAAGAAGCAAAGGTACGAATTACATCTGACTTCTCCTCAGAAACCATGCAAGCGAAAAGAGAATGAAATATCTGAAGAGTTGAGAGAAAAAACATCACCAACCTAGGATTCTGTGTCCTATGAAACTATCCCTCAGAAATGGGGCAGAAATAAAGATGTTTTCAGACAAGTACAAATTGAAGGAATTTATTGCCAGTAGACCTACCTTGCAAATTATGTTAAAAGAAGTTCTTCACAGGGAAGGATAATGTTATAGATCGGAAACTCAGCTCTATATAAAGAAAATATAAGTATTGGAGAATGAATAAGTGAAGATGGCATGATTGTCTATGTAGAAAATCTGAAAGAATCAATAGAAAAGCTCCTGGAACTAATAAGTGATTATAGCAAAGTTGCAAGATACAGAGTTAATATACAAACACCAATCACTTTTCAATATACCAGCAATGAACAAGTGGAATTTGAAATTAAAAATCCAAAACCATTTACATCAGTACCGAAACTATTGAAATACTTAGGCATAAATATAACAAATTATGTACAAACCTATATGCAGAAAACTACAAAAGTTTGATGAATGAAATCAAAGAACTAAATAAATAGATATTCCATGTCCATGAATAGGAAGGCTTAATATTATCAAAATGTCAGTTCTTCCCAACTTGATCTACACGTTCAATGAAATCTCAACCAAAATCTCAGCAAGTTATTTTATCGGTATTGGCAAACTAATTCTAAAGTTTATATGGAAAGGCAGAGACTCAGAATAGCCAACTCAGTATTGAAGGAGAAGAACAAAGTCAGATGAATGACACTTCTTGACTTGGAAACTTAATATAAAACTGCAATAATTAAGACAGTATAGGGCTTCCCTGGTGGCACAGTGGTTGAGAGTCCGCCTGCTGATGCAGGGGACACGGGTTCGTGCCCCGGTCCGGGAAGATCCCACATGCCGCAGAGCGGCTGGGCCCGTGAGCCATGACCACTGAGCCTGTGTGACCAGAGCCTGTGCTCCGCAACGGGAGAGGCCACAACAGTGAGAGGCCCGCGTACCACACACACAAAAAAAGACAGTATAGTACTGGCTGGAGAACAGACAAATAGATAAATGGAAGAGAATAGAGAGCCCAGAAATAGACTCACATAAATATAGTCAGCTGATCATTGACAAAGGAGCAAAGGCAATACAATGAGCAACGTCACTTATGAGCACATATGTACAAATCCTAAACAGAATATTAATACAACCTAATCCACCAGTGAATAAAAAAGATCAGGTTGGGTTGATCCCATGAATGCAAGGATATTTTTGTATTAGAAGTTCTATCATGTAATTTACCACCTAAAATGTTAAAAGAGAAAAATTTTCTATCTTAATAGATGCAAAAAAGTGGATTTGATAAAATTAAAACCCATTTAGGATAAAAATTTTTAGCAAACGAGGAATAGTAGTATCTGTATTAATTTCCTATGCTTGCTCTAATGGATTACCACAAACTTGATGGCATAAACTACAGAAATTTATTTTCTCGCAGTTCTGGAGGTTAGAAATCCAGAGTCACTTTCACTGGGCTGAAACCAAGGTGTCAATAGGGTGGCTGTAATGGGATAATCCATTCCAGCTTCTGGTGGCTGTTGGCCTTCCTTGGCTTGTGGCCATATTATTCTAACATCTGCCTCTGTGGTCCCATTGCCCTCTCCTCTTCTGTGGTCAAATATCGTCTGCCTCCCTCTTAGAAGAATACATGAGATTGCATTTAAGGACCTCCTAGATAATCTCCCCATCTCAAGATGCTTAAGTTAATCACACATGCAAAGTCTCTATTTTTTAAATTAATTAATTAATTTATTTATTCTGCATAAGGTAACATTCACTGGTTCCAGGAATTAGGACTAGATATGTTGTGACAGGGCATTATTTAGCCTACCATAGTATGGGACTTTCTTGACCTAATAAAAATCTACCAGTAAGCATTATTCTGTTCTATAAAACATAATATGCATTCCCTTTAAAGTCAGAGTTCATGATGATGTAAACAAATAAAAAATGAATAATTATTAAATTAATAAATGTGTAATTAATTAATAAATGTGTAAGAAATAATGGAATAGAAAATCATTATTTGACAAATAGGACAGTAATAATTGCTTCAGGAAAGAATCATCAGTGGATACTAACATCAGTTAGTGAAAGTATGATGAGAATCAGAATGTTTACGTAGCCTCAAAGTATCCTCCTTCAAAATATTTATGATGAAGGGGAAAATAGTAGCTTTATAGTGGAGAAGTCTGGCATATGAACCAAAGGATCTAAGTTAACATCACCAGTAATGGGACAAATCAACATTTGTGCCTCCTGATATGTTGCACTGAGAAGGACACAACAACACTAATGTGTGTTGCCAAAAATGAATGAATTTGATCATGAGGCAACAGCAGACAAACTCAAATTAGGGGACAAATTTAGCCACAAAATAACTGGCTGGTACTTGTCAAAGGACATGAATGACACACACACACAAACACTGAGGGATTAAGGAGACTTTACAACTAAATATATATAACATGTGATCTTTTATTGCATCCAGGATCAGAAAAAGGTTATTAAGGGACAAGTGGAAATTTTTTAATAAAATCTGTAGCAAGAAAATAGTATTATATCACTGTTAATTTTCTGGTTTTGATGATTGCATGGTGGTTATTTAAAACGTTAATATTTTGAAGGCTACATAAAGAGTATGCAGGATTTCTTTATACTATTTCTTTAACAGCTTGATTGAAGATATAATTCACATAATACAGAATTCACCCATTTAAAATGTTCAAGTCTGTAGTTTTTTGTTTGTTTGTTTTTTGTTTTTTGTGGTACGCGGGCCTCTCACTGTTGTGGCCTCTCCCGTTGTGGAGCACAGGCTCCGGACGTGCAGGCTCATGGGCCTAGCCGCTCTGCGGCATGTGGGATCTTCCTGGACCGGGGCACGAACCCATGTCCCCTGCATCGGCAGGTGGACTCTCAACCACTGCGCCACCAGGGAAGCCCCAAGTCTGTAGTTTTTTAAATATGCACAAATTTTTGCAACCATCATCACTGTTTAATTTTAGAATATTTTTGTCATGTTCTCCCCAAACCCCTTATGCTTTAGGAGTAATTCCCATTTTCTCCCTCCCTCCACCCCCTGGAAACCACTAATCTACTGTATGTATGGATTTGCCTATTTTGGATATTGCCTATAAATGAAATAGTATTATATAGTGGTTCTCTCTGTGGGGTAGACAGATGGGGGTTGGGATAGGGGAGAAGTTCACTGGGTAGATTCAATGATATTGGTACTATACTAGTTCTTAAGGTGGCTGGTGCATCTGTGAATGTATATTTATTCTTATACTTCCTAACCTACAGGTATGTTATAATACATTCTTTGGTGTATATATAATGTATACAGTAAAATTTTGAAGGAGGTAGACTGTGATTAGTGCTTTGCAGAGATTTAATTGACCATGTTGTGAGCATGTGGACTGCTTAGTATGGCCATGACTTTAAAGTCCCTCAGCATACTTCAGAGAATTATGAGGCATTGTGGTGGAGGCAAGGACACTGATCTGCTCTCACAGAGAATTCCATCAGTTTTCCTCGCTGGTAGACATTGATTACATAATCCAAAATAGCAGGTAATTAAAATAATCTTTTTCTACCTGGCTCTCTATGCTCATTGGTGGGTAGCCAATTTACTCGCAAATTATGTTACAACTCCCTGATGGTGATGTTAAAATAGGTTCGGTGTCAGAAGTCAAGCTGCCTGGAATTGAAGTTCTCCCTTTCACTTCCTAATCTGTAAAATTCTATCTCATAGACAACAAACTGTGTAAGGGCAGCCATCTTACCTTCTTGTTCACCACTCTGTACCCAGGGCCTACCACTGTGCCTGGCACATAGTAGGCACTCAACAAACGTTAATAATGAAAGAAGAATTGTCTTGGGAACAAAGGAAGTAATAAAAGGCTTCACAGAGAGTAGATGTTGCTTAGAACATTTTACTTCCCTTAATCTTCTCTTTTCCTACCATTCTTAAACTGTTCTCCACTTCAGCTGTGGTTCACATTGCTCTCTTTGCATTAGAAGTGCCTGGGAAGCTTTAAAAAATACTTAATTACGACCCCCTCCACCAAAGGTTCTGATTTAGTTGCCTAGTATAGCAACTAACATATAGTAGTGTGCCGTAAACTTTGAAGAAAGGAAGGAGGGATGGAAGGAAGGAAAGGGGGGGGAAGGACAGAATGACAGAAAGAAGACAGATGATCTGTTCATTTACATCATAAGCTGTCTTTATAGTAAACTTATTTGAATTTTAGTAAGTGCAAATAATTCACCACTCCAGTTACTATTGATTATATTATGTATGTTATATCCTTCCTCTTTTAAGCAGCAGTTTTAAAAAACAAAAACAAATACACTGATTGTAAGATGTATCCTGATTTTCAAAGTAATAAAATATAGTAGCGGGTGGATAGATAGATAGATAGATAGATGGACAGATAGATAGGGATAGGGCATCTCTAAAATCTAGGAAATGCAGCCCATACCCCATAAAAGCTATTGGTTTTGAATCCCGTGTTCTTTGTAGAAGTCCTCCGGTCCTTAGTACTTTATGATAAAGAAGTTACATTTTCTTATGAAGATTCTTGCTAGAGATTCTGAATATGTTTCCAACCTCCATTTCTCTGTTTGGTTGCAGCTCTTGCCTTCCTAAAAATATATAAGCTATATTTTCAAAGACTAAGAGTACATGAGAGAGAGAATGTGAGTGTGTGTTTGTGAGTGTGTGTGTGTGTGTGTGTGGTGTATTTCCTGTATGAAACCATTATTTCAAAAAAATAGGAGCTACAGCTCTAGAGGCCATTTGGATCCAAAGCAAAATGTTGCCCTTGGATTGAGGTTGCCCTTGTTGCTAAGTTGTCTGGAAGGCCACTGATGTTTTAAGAGGTACCATCTCCAAAGGCTAATACCTCCATATGCTTTTGCTTTTAAAGGTTAAATTGCCCTTGGGTAGGGCTTAGTTTGCTGTGTTTAAAAGTTCATCTAGTCAGGAAATTGTAAATATAAAGTTACATTTCCCTGTCACTTATCATTCTGCAGCTCATTAAGTTTCAACTAATTGCAGCTTCAGGATTCAGGATCTTAATGCTTCTCAGCTTCACCACCAGACTGAAATCTTAACACCCAGGTGGTCAAGAGTTTTATTTACTTATCCTAGGCTATCAAAAGCTCTTCCTTTAGAAATGGGCAATTCCTGGCTAATGGATGTGACTTAGAAGTTTGAAAGGTAAATTTTTCTAGTAAATCTAAGTCATTTTAGCAGTCATTTTAATTGCTTGTGGCATTTTCCTTCATAACATCTTCTGATGGCAAAATGTCAATGGTGATAGTGCCAGGAAACTAGATTTGATAAATGTCTAGCATACCAATAAAAATTTAACACTTAATTGGGTGCGATTCAACTGCTAAGTTGGACTCTGAGCTTCCATCGGACCGTGATGGGAAAAGTCTAGCTTTGTTGACTATAATCTGATATGATCACTTTTCTTTCCAACCCTTTGAAGACCATAAAGAGAATGCCAGTACCATTCTGTGAAAAACTTCTGTGAGGAGGGAGTAGTTTTTAGGGAAGCATAACAGAAGAGAGGGAAGCTAATCCTGGGACATGTGTTTTATGTAATCGTACCATCAATAAGCAGTCATCGCTTTGCAGGCAAATAAAAATAGTTGCATTTGAGAATCAGTTACACTGTCGAGTTCCTTGTGAATTACTTTTACCTATTTTAGTTATAATCCAAGTGCAAGAACAGCAGTAGTTTTTTTTTTTTTTTTGCGGTACGCGGGCCTCTCACTGTTGTGGCCTCTCCCGTTGCGGAGCACAGGCTCCGGACGCACAGGCTCGGCGGCCATGGCCCATGGGCCCAGCCGCTCCGCGGCACGTGGGATCCTCCCGGACCGGGGCACGAACCCGTGTCCCCCGTATCGGCAGGCGGACCCCCAACCACTGCACCACCAGGGAAGCCCAGCAGTAATTTTTTTTTAAGGAGGCATGCTTCTCCTGGGCTTCTTTGATTTTTAAGCATTTCAATGAATAAAAGGAAAAAAAAAGCATACCCATAAATTATTAAACAGATTTTGATTTCACCCCAAATTGCCATGCTATTGACGCCTTTTCTTGTTTGTCCTTTAAACTGATGTTGGGATGAAATACTCAAATGAGAACCAGCATATATTTTTATTTACTCTTACTTATTTCTTTAAGCCATTTGATAATATATTCTGCTGTGTGAATTGGTTTATTTCAGATTGCTTTGCTTGTTGATGATGTGTTGTTTGAAGGTACCTCATGCTCAAAACATTAGAAGGTACGTTTGTGATTTATGGCAACATAAAAGTAGAATTTAATCTGGAGCCACCCAAATACAGCAGAGGGTGTTACAAGAAGAAAGATATTAAGTGGTGATACCATTTGTTATGTAGATTCCAGGGACCTAAAAATCAACAAGCTAAGAAACGCACATTTAAATCCAGTTGCTATGAAATCCAGCTGGTATGAAACACAGGCAATTACATCAGTTGACTTTACTTTGAAAAGATAAATACGGAAAGCGTGAGAAGAGTATTGCTTTCTGGAAACAAAGAGGACTGTCTCTTGTGCAATAATGTCACCACGCTGCAGTAGCTTCTCAGTCTTTATTTCCTGTGTCTTAGTATAACAGAAGATGCAAAACGATGCCAACATGTTCTAAAAGATTGGATGGCTGGAAACCAGTGGTCTTCAAAGTAGCGTGTGCCAACCACCGTCCCCTGGGGTGTGGGGGGAAAATAGTGTACATTAATATTTTATTTTTTTTAAAAAAGGAAATTAAGAAATAAGCTTTACTCGTGTTTAATGGATAGATTGGCACTAGGGCGCTTATTTGCTCTCTACGATAGTCACATGAGATGTGATAGAGCCAGGCTTTGGCTTTGGGTGTGGCTGTGGGTGTGGGTTTCCCTAATCAAAGTCATCATCATCACCGTCATCACTTAAGTCTGTTTGCCACAGGATCTGCCTCCAGGCCCAGCGCTCTTTGCACTGCAGTTTCCTCTGCTTCCATCTGAATGTGGATGACTTAATTCCGTGGCTTTTGGCCCTGGCCTTGTAGTCCAGTGAGGAGAGCAGCGTTCACATACTCCCCACTGCCTAAGGAAGCCACATTCACAACTCTCGGGCTCTTCCTAGGGGCTTTTCCCTACTGGATTTGCCTGGCCTGCACTGTAGAAGTCGTCCAACCCCGCACCCCCACCCCCCCAATGGGGCAGCCTGTGCTATCTACTTACCCATTATGAGCGGCTCTCGAGCGTTGTCACTGGGTAACAGCACCTGGCACAGTGTCCTTGTGCCGAATGGCATGTGACTAAATGAAAGCCAGAAGAACCTTCAACCAAACTTTCGAAAGAATCGCTCTGGGCAGGAGCCCTTCACCTCCTCCGTCTTGATTTTCCTCACCTGGTGCTCCTTTCACTGCACCTTCAAGTCTGTTTCTTCAGCCCCCTGACAGTCCCCCTATTTGTTACAGGGATGTGTACAATCCTTTTGAGACCATTTGACGTTCTCTAGGAAGAAAAGGGAAAGGGATGCTTTCCTTACCAAATAAGGGGGAGTTGTGTTTGGGGGAGGAAGAAACCACCAAAAAAACCCTAATTGCAGAGTAATGAGGGGACCTTGGTGAATATCACTATTGAGAGTATGGGGCAGAGAATCTTGCAACCTGACTGATATCAGGTTTTCCCATGTAGATGAAAACATAAAGAGGCCAGAGCACCACTTAGACTTTTAAAAAATTTTTTTGATAAAGAAAAGTAAGCTGTACAACCAGCCACTTGCTTTCTTTCGTGAGATCAGCCTGGCTGGAAGCTTTTCACTGACTTTGCTACTCACCTGGAGATTGATAACAGCAGGTAGGAATTAGACTTGTAGAAGTGACCTCTCTGGCTCTTTGGATGAGGGCCTACTTACTGTGACTCTAGTCCTCTCCTAAGAGAAAGGCAAAGTAATCTTCATCCACAGAGAACTAGAATTTTCTCAAGCTAGAAGGAAAGTTTATTATGGGAGAAGTGGGTCGCAAAGTGAGCTGCACCTTGCTGCTTGGTGGGCACTCTACGGACTCTCTAAGGCCTCCCTTCCATTGTTTATATTCCTTTGGGAGCTTCCAGGTTCCTCTAAATTAATGCTTTTTCCGGGTGGTTTAGCATTCCTCCTGCAACAAGACTACTCTGCTCTCAGCTGGCCCTCAGGATAACTTCAGCAGGGAAATCATTCCCTGTCCTGCCTGGGCACAACGGGTAGTAGGGCAGCAGTGACACTGTTTAGTGGCAGGGGCTCAGCTTTCAGGTTTTGTTCACCCTCAAAATCCTTGGTGAATCCATTCAATTTTATGGCGACAACTATTGTTTTTTTGAACTTGAGTGATGTTGATAATGTTGGGGAACAGGGAGCTGGCAGGGAGACTTGATGGCAAGGGGTTTTCCTGTAGCTCCTACCTATTTCTGCTGTAATGATTGAGACTGTAGGAGCATCTTCCACTCCTCCATAGGAAATTCTTTCTGATTTGCTTAATCCAGCTTCATGAACTGCAGATCACTCCTCTAAGTGTGGCTGTCCTTGGAAGTTACTGTTGTCATCTGTTGACAAAGGGACCAATTTTCTTTGCAGGATATACCAAATCCAAGGTATATGGCTGCTGTCCAATAGAAATACAAGTCACTTATAGAATGTTAAATTTTCTAGAAGGCACATTAAAAATATCAAAAGAAACAGATAAAATTAATTTAATAACATCTTTTCTTTAAGCCAGTATATCCAATATGTTATCATACCAGCATTTAATCAATATTAAAAAATTATTGAGAGATTATACATTCTTTTCTTTGTATTAAGTCTTCACAATTCAATGTGTATCTTAGAGCACATCTCAGTTTGGACTAGCTACATTTCAAGAGCTCACTGGCCACGTGTGGCCAGTGGCTACTGTATTGATGAGTGTGAGTCAATTCCTATAGACTTAAATATTATAAATTATAGCAATTCTTGTTTGCTTTTTGGGGCTGTTTCTTGTTGGTTTGGTTTATGTGCAAATGTGTACTGATTAATTAAGTACATTTAATAATGTAGAAAGATAAAGAAATTGGTTCCTCAGCCCACCTTTTTAGTAGAGTGATAACATTGGCAAGCATGGGGCAGTGTTTGGAGAGAACCCTTGGCATGACCTTGAAGCTGACATTCTGACAACCAGGGAGGACACTCCTCTCTGGAGAGACTTGTCTGGGGGAGAGGCAGGCCTGCTCCTGGAGCACTTTGAGTTCATTAAATCCAGTTACTGAGGATGGACAATAGGTGAGAGGTGATGGTTAGAGGTGAGGGGATCAGAAAAGGGCTATGAGAACAGACCCTGAAACAAGAAGCAGAGCAAAGGACCCCCTAGAGTGGGCCCCCAGGACTCTTCTATTCAAATGGGAGGAAAATATTATTCTGGGTCATTATTAAAAGTCATATTAATTATGCTGTTCTAGGTAGTTAAAATTTTTTCAAAGATCCCTGGGTTGGAGTGATGGCTCACTGGATTATTTTCAAGTTGGCTTTGCTTCTTGTTCCATTCTAAAAGCAACTAAATTATTTAAAGTTGCAAGAAAGCAGGAATAATTTTCTTTATTTGTGTAATCACTGGACACTCACTCAAACTCCCTGCCCCACTCTCATTTTTCTTTACTCATCTTGGCAAAACCAGCTGGTAGGGGAATGGCACGAACACGGGGGTGTTTATTCTAAGTCCATTTTCTCTCTTTCTTTGTCTTCCTTAAACTTGGAAGCAAAGTGTGTCTCATTTGAAGAATGGCTTGGTTGCAGAAGTGACTACTGTTTCATTCAATGCTGGCATTATTTTTCTACCACAGTCTCCTCCAGGCAGGCCCAGGGGACTCAGGCTTCCTGAGTGTTATAGCCCTATATCCCTGCAAAGTCACCAGGAAGAAGTAGGGCCAAAAGTGCGAGCCACGGGCAACTGGGGCCCAGGCGTTGTCCCTGGAAGAATAACAACTCTGCCTCCAGTGGGGAAAATTGCTAAACGTTATACTATATAGCTGAAATTGTTTTTCTTTTGCAGCTGAGCTTTTGAGAAACCCTTGGGGGTTGCCCTGGGTTGAGTTGGATATTAATGAAATTAATTCTCTTCTATTTGGGAGAAAGTTACTGGCAGGTCATGCTAACTGCTCCAGGCAGAGAGAACTCCTGGCTATGTTGGAGTTTGTAATAGAAGAATGATAGGTAAGGCAGCCAGAAGAGGAAGTGTGGGGGGCTGCTTTGTAGGAGTTTCATTGATTTAGCATCTGTAGGGAAGGCTTCTTTTAAAAAAAAATTTTTTTTTTTTTTTGATTAGCGAACAGGAGAACATTCAAAACTAAGACAGACAGCAGCCAACTGGGAATGCTGTGTAGCCTGGAATAGCTTAGGCTGTTTCCCCAAACAGGAAACCACAAAATGTTAGAGATTAAGGTCACTGGATCATTGGGAAAAGAGCATAACTTTGTCTGCAAAGTATTATGATGGATTGTAAGTGGGCCAAAATATAAGCATAAATCTTTCGTCTAAAAACGCAACAACACAAATCCAGCCTTCTCACAAAAGCTCAGTTTGCTTTCCTGTTGCGCTGAGAGACCAAAGTCTCCTTCTGCGGCATCTCTGTAATTTTCCTAATAAGTAGGGGAGGTATCAGGGATTTAAAGAGAAATGCTTTGTGTTCTCCGTCAGCAACACGTGTGTTTCAGTTTGGATTTTTAAAAAGGTGAAGTTTAGACCAGAAAGTGGGCCGAATGTGATTTATTTTCAGGCTTATGCTTTAATACAGGCAACAATGAAAATATAACAAAATGCACATTTATATACATTTTTGCCCCAAACCCCTTCTTTCAAGTGTTCACAGGCACCATCAAAAACACAGTTGTCTCTTTTCCCCTTTGAGTATCACCCCTTGTCCCCCAAACTTACTTGAAGTCAAAATCTGAGTTTAGAGGGTGTGGGCTCTTCTTAGTTGAGTTGGCAGGTAAACTGGCGTGCAGCTATCTTTAGCTGGCACAGTTGGTTGCTTTATATCTGCCTGGAAAATATTTATCCTTCAGAAGCTTATACTGCGTAAAATAAGGGTTAATGATCATCTGACTCTTTTCACTAGGTCTTTCCTAGAGGGAGGTTTTCTTGCTGCGAGGGTGAAATCCATGAAAAAACTACTGATTTATGTACATCCAGAACCTGAAAAGTTTATGGTTTGAAATGTTAAAATGATTTAGATTTTAGAAAGATTTAAGTGAAACTGACTTTTTTTAAAGTCCTCTTTTTAAGGAAAACTTAGAGGACGAAAGAGTAAACTTGCTTTTCCTCTTTCGATTATTCACTATATTGAAAAGTTAAAAAAATATCTGGAGTATAAGGAGGACAGGGTCACGTCTTTTCATGTCTGTTCTCTTGGTGCCCAATCCTTAGGCTCACCACAAAGATTTACTGTTGGATAAATAGAAATTTCACATGAGCAGATTAAACAAACAAACAAACACATTCCATGTATAAGTGAACAGGAACTCTTTTCTCCAGCTCAGACAAAAGGCCACTTCCTTTCCATTTCACATGGAAGTGAAACTTAGCTGAAGAAAATGAAATGAATGAGTAGAGTTGGATTGAGACCTATTGATCTTTCTTTTCTACCCGTGACAGAGACATGGATACAGAGGAATATGTTTCTCTTCTAAGAAGAACGATAGCATAAGCATTGAATAAATGACAGCTGCCCTTGCACCTCTGTTGGGGGTGAGGGAAGGACACTCAGGAAGGGGTAGGAGACTGTGTCTTAGGGAGATAACTATTGCACAGCCTGCACTCATCGTGGCCGAGTGGAAATATAGGCCTGGCGTGGTCAGATGTCTGGGTATTTAAATGACAGCATCTAATTGCAAAAACAATAACAACACCTTGTGGACCTAGATGAATATATCTGCAAGCTAAATGCAGCCAGTTGAAAATGTTTGCACACCACTATAGAAATTTATTTTTCAGATTATTCTTAATAAAGAGTAACAAAAACAATAATAAAACCTAAAACCTTGCTTTTCAGCTTATAGGATATTTTTATAACTGGTATCCCATGTGGTCCTCCCAAGAACTCTAGAATATAGATATTCCACTTCACAGAGGAGAAAATTAAGGCTCAGAGTGAGTAGATGACAGCTCCAAGGCACTCAGTAGCACAGGCCTTGGGAGGCTGAGCCAGGGCTGGAGCTCAAGACTCCTGTCTGCAAGTGTCATACGACTTTTATAAGCCCCTGCCATTTGTTTTATGAAATTGATGACCTAGTGCAGTTACGTTAGAACTCTTGCCATCCTAAGCGTTATTCTAACTCTTACCTCCAAAATCACAATTGAAATCCACAGGTAACATCTCATTTGGAAATTGTGGAGCTATTTGAATAGCTATGTTGAATTATTCAAATGCAATAATAATAATAGCTAGTGTTAACTGAACACTTACTATGTGCCTGGGACACAAAGAGCTTACATGCATTATGTTATGTAATTCTCTCATACATGTTTCTCTTCTATCCATTTTACAGATGAGGAAACTGACCTCTAGACAGACTATGTAACTTAATCAAGATAATCCTGCTAGTAAGTGGCAGAGCTAGGTTCAAACCCAGCTACAGAGCCTGTGCTCTTAACTATAAACATGTATCCTTCATTCCAAAGAGTCATGCTTACATTTAAGTTTGCTCCTTGCATGTGTAATTACAAAGAATAAACCACCTGTTCAGTGTATTCTCAGGGCGGGGGAGCAGTGGAGGGAGCGGAATACACTGAGCAGTGTGGAAGAGGGGTTAGAAGCACACACTTTGGACTCAGGCAGATCTGAACTTGAATCTCTGTTACCAGCTGGCTCACCTCCCTGCATCTCTGTCCCTTTGTTCCTAAAATGGCGTAAATAACACTTGCCTTCTGGGGGTGTTGTAAAATCATGGTTGTAAAATGCTTAGCACAGTTCCTTCAACATAATTAGAACAATGAGAGAGTTCTACTATTCCCAAATGTCCTTTTAAAAGCTATACTCTTAACCATACTTTTCTAGCATTTAGGTATGGGGAAATTCCTTGGGATGCTTCAAAATTACAAGTTCCTTTTAAAGGGTAATTTATAGACTTATGGCTCTGAGTACCAAGAAAAGATTGCTGAGACACCATGCCCAATGTGTGTAAAATTAGTCATGAAAGACATGTTATTTCATGCCTTTGAGTACATAGAGTTCAGGTTTACCCTGGCTGGATTCCCTCCTACTGTTGGCCTTTGTCTAAAAGAGTGAGACTGACAACCAAGCATTTGACACAGAAAGACCATATGCATATTTTGGAGGTTTATTCTAGAAGAAGTTCTTTGTTGATTCAGTCTTCTAAGTCATTATCACATTATCAACCTACTTGAAGAGGAGGACCATATTTACCTGACTCCCCCAATTTGTATACAGTGCTGTGCTTAGAACCCTGTTCATATTTTCTCATTAATTCTCACTACAGTGAGATGTAGGTCTTACATCTACATGTTCAGGAAAGGCAACCACAACTCATGGAGGTTAAACCACATGTCCAAGAATTCCCAGTTACTGCATGCTGGGGCACGTGAGGCACTGGTCCAATGGTGTATGAGTTTGGATTTCATGCTTTAACAACAGCAGCAACTGTGGTTACTTGAAGCATGAAAAGAACTGGTCAGAAGACAGGATAGGTCACAGAATTCATGGACAAACTGAAGAACTAGAGTGAGGAAAGATAGGGACCAGGAAAACTCTGGGGATCCAAGTAGCAAAACTAATGGGCAGACTCATCAGGGAACCCTGTGTCATTCTGTCCACAATCCAGATTCTAGGGAGAGAGCATTTGAGTGCCCTAGCTTAGGTCACATGCTCATCCCTTGCATAGAGGAGAAACACTGATCGCCAGCCTACGCTAGGGCTGTATCCATTGAGGGAATGGGAATACAGTTACCAGGGGAAGGGGGAGTGGACCTGGGCCAAACAGAACCGCGATCACTATACAGCATTACAGAAAGCCTTTAAAGAGCACAATTGCCTGTACTCTACAAGTGTCCATACATCTTATGGGGTGTCAGGCACCGTGCAAGGGCTGCAGGTGGAGTGAGGGCTAAGAGATCTCTCTTCTTCAGGAGCTAATGCTGTTCCACAGCTGCTTAATGAGGGCCAGTCCCTGTAACAGAAGTGAGGCATCTGTTGCCAGCTGAGTAATGTCCTTGCACACATCCTGGTCCATAGAGCCAAAGTGAGGAATGAGAGATGTCTCCAGAGTTGGACAAACAGATGAGATTGTTTCTGAACTGGAGATGTGAACTATGTCTCCTTCTCCACCAACTCTCTGTTTCCTAAGGCTTGGAGTAGCACTTAAACATGTAGCTGTGGGGAGTCAGTAAATGCTTGCTGTTTGCAGGAATTTAGCTCCTTTCTTAAGGCATTTTAGGAAGAAGTTTGGAAGTGTGGGATCTAGGATGCATTCTGACACCTCCCTGTGTCACGATTTCCTTTACAGTAAAGTGGAGGTGGGCCCTGTAATACGTCTCATCCCCACCCTGTGAAGCTGGATGTGAATAAAGCTATGTGGACATGAAAACACTTTGGAAAGTAAAGAACATTAAAAAAATGATTTTCTCATCTCTTCCTTTTGAAAAAAAAAAAAGAGAGAGAGAGAGATGCTCGTAATCCAAATCACCTAGTGCCATCTCTTGTAAATGCTTGAATTCTGGAATGAGTTTTTAAGATCATCTATGATTGAACTAAAGTTATGCTGTTTACCTAGTTGTCATGAAAAAAACTGAGAGCTGGTAATACTTGAGTTAGCACAAATTATTCCCCAATAAAGACCCATCTTTTGCCAAATTGAGGTGTCCAACCTCTTAGTGTTATTGTTCTTTTTATTATTTTTTCGTTTGGGAAGCATCCCAACATACCCCCAAAACTTAGAAAATAGCCAAGTTAAAACAAATCGCCCATATTTTGACTACCTTAACTGCTAGTATTTTGATGTATTCTTTTCCCAAGTTTGAAGCATCCTTTTAAAATATAGTAATTATAGAGCATGAACAGTGGGATCGTAGTTTTTCATTGATTTTTTTAATAAGTATTTTTCCATGTCTTCGCATCACCATCAGTTTCAACAAACTAACCAGTCCGACCTCTAAGTAGTGAAAGAAAAGAAAATTCTCTAAAAGGAGTGCCTCTGCTCTTTAACTGAGGCCTCACAGCTGGCCAGAAAGTAAAGTGAGGACACTGGTTGTTCAGGGGTGCTGCCTGCTGTGTCCCTGGAAACCTGCTCCAACCAGCGCTTTCCCTGCCCCTTGTTTTGTTAGAGTCACTCCTGACAAGGGAAGCGTAGCTAAAAGCTGCATTCATTTCTGTCTCCACCTCTCTGTCTTTACACCCTGTTGCTTAAAATACCAGCAAGCCTCAGGGGAAGGTTTGCCCCAGACTGTCCCAGTTTTAGCCTGCAAGCCCTGCATCCTGGGAAACTCCTCCGTCCAGGGCAAACCGGGACAGATCACCCCACCAGGAAGAAGTGGGTGAATGTGTGCAGATCCTTCATAAGTGGCCAACCCGTTGAGGTTTAAGCCTTGTCCTGGAACTTTTCTGTCTCTCAGGATGTGGGTGGCCAACACGTGCCCTCCGGCTTCAGGACCACCCAGCCCTGTGCTACACCCACCTGGCTTCTCAGCTCACTGTCACCGGATCCTGGGATATCTCACCCACTCACCCAGCCCTGGAGGCACCCAACTGGGATATTCCTGTGGGGGCTGAAGAGAGTAAATGTGACATTTAGATAAAAATAGAAGCTCTGGAATTCTTATATTTAAGGCAGCCTTAAATGCCAGCTCTGAAATCACTTCGCTTGATCATTAACCTGATTTCCTTTTTTGTTGCACTTGACTTATGTGCCCTTTCGTAGTTAAAACTGTTTTCCTTGCTTTGCAAAGGAAGGATTTCCATTTGCCCCCAAAAGTAGGCTTTCTGCACATCACATGCACAAAATTACGCAGTCCAGCCCTTCACTGCCTCATTCTGGAGTGTTAGTATTCTTGTTTATGATGTCTTGAAAAACAAGGGAAATGGCTCAGGGATGGGCTTCGTTTCAATTCATTTCAACAAACGTGTACCCTAATGCTGTACATATCAGCCTGGTTTTGCTGTAACCTGTGGAGTTTGCTATCATCCCTCAAAGATGAAAATTCAAACCAGTTTCAGAATATCCTGATGATAGTAAGGTAACAATATCCTGATGACACTCAGAAAGATGCAAGCTTCATAGAGTAGCCACGAAGAGGAAAGATGGCTACATACACTTGTGTGTTTGCTAGGTAATCAGCATCTTTTCACTGAATTCTAGAAGAATTACTTTATAGATGATTATCTTCGTTAATCAGCTATAATCAGGCCTTCCTAGGATGGTGAAGTATTTAAGCCTTGTTTCCTGGTACAGATCATGTGTAATTGTTTCCATACTGTTGGCAAAACAGCTGTAGGAGTTTTGCATGGGCCATAAGTATTCAAGGTCTTTGAGGCAATTTCTTTGTATAAACAATGCAAATTTTTATTGCTATAGTTGAGTTTTTTAAAAAGGCTTTAAATCCATCAGGATTTTCTGCAAGGGGGGGTTCTTCATAGGAGAGTGGATGTGGTGATGATGACTGAGTAACATGAAAGACCCTGTGTTCCTATAGGTGAGGCCCAGGGCTCTTTCATCTTAGGCTGAATCCTGGCCCACTGCTGCTTGAGGATTTGGAGTGTGTAAAAGTCCTGGGCTTTTTAATTATGTATAAGCCTTTTAAGAAGCCTGTACCAGGAGGGCAGAGATGGAAACATGCAGTGAAACATTTTATATCCAGTTTGAGGATTCAACCGAAGGTCTTCACTTGAGTCAAACCAGAGCTTCCAAATAGATCAAAGGTAGCATGGAGTTGAAGAAAATCTCTTTGTTGGTGGTGGAGTGACAATACCTTATGAGAATCAACAAGTGTGAAAAATAGCCTAAGGAGAGTAGAAAACAAAGGGGGAAATTACTCAGATTTCCACCACCAAAATTAATCAACTCTATTCCTTTTTTTTAAAGTTTCATTCCATATATGTAAATAAGGATGTCAATTTTATATATCATAATTGGGATATATATTTGGCATTCAGCTTTCATACTTAACATTATGTGATAAGCATTTTCCACATTGCTTCGTGGTTTAGTCCAACAGTTTATTTATTTTTACAAGAAAAAAAATTTTTTTTATTTACAGAGAATAAATGAACCACAACTATTTTGTGAGAAAGCTGATGATGAACAAGTTTTTTTTAAAATCAGAATTCTTCTTGTGGCATTAACATCCACTGAGTTTGCACTTACACTATAAACAGATATAAGATGGGCATAGTATATGAGGCAGTAATTTTCAGACTTTATCAACAGGCAGTAAAGAGCACAGATCCAAAGAGCAGGGCAGTGAGCCCCATAATGTGCACTTCTGGAATGAAAAATGGGCTGAGGAACACAAGCTTAAGATAGCCATCTCCTGAGTTCAGGAGAAAGAGGCTGGACTTAAGGAGAATGAGGTGACAACTTTGTAGTCCAACAGTTTAAATGGCTTTGCAATATCCCATAGTATTTCTGTACCGTGGTTATTTAACCACTCACTAATATGGAACTTTTAGACTGTGTTCAAATTTGTCATTATAAAGTTTCAGTGAATATTGTTAAATATATATATTTTTTATTTCTTTGGGCTCATTTTCATAGAATTTATTCCACAAACTGGGATTACTGGGACAAAGTCTCAAAATTATGAAGTCTTTGCATTAAAAAGTGATGGTTGCTTTCCTGAAGAGTAATGCCATTCACACTGTCCCCAGTAGCTTCACAACTTCAGCAGCTTTGGGTATTATCTGAATATCTTGAAAGCTGTTTGGGAAGAAAAGACCAGAGTTGCCTCAGAGTTTCTCCTATAGTACCCATCAACTTGGCTAAAAAAAAAATGTATCTTAGGCATTTTGAAGGACATTCCTCATTTTTGACAAGTGGCTATCCTATTTAAGAAAAGAGGTCTTTGGAAGTGGCATAGCAGACATGTTTGCCTCCAACAAATAACAAATTTGAGGCACCTGCATCTATCTGTCTGCCTCAAAAAATTATAGTTGTCACTGAAATGTAAGAGGGGAAAGCAACATGGATTACCAGCAGCCACGAGGGAATGCCCAGCTTGCCAGCTGCTGCAGGGCCTGAAAAGTGAAAATAATCAAATGCAGGCTTCATGACAATCCCAGTGTGTACCATTCCTTAGTTCCACTGAACTGTAACCACAGTCTTCTTCCTCAACATAGCCATACATCCAAGTAAAACCTATATTGCTGGGTAATACAGCACAAATGCTTTTGCAACAAGAGAGATGTTTGCAGATTCCTATGAAGAATCGTACTTTTGGAAGAATGCAGTGGTTGAGACAAGGCTTGAGTTTATTTCAGGTTGTTGGTGTATGTAGCCAACTGGAAGAAAGTGACCCTACTGAGTTCCTGGGTTGGCGTCTCTGAGCAGCGCCCCAGAGCAGCTAACATTCCCTTTTCTCTCTTGTGTGCACTATCTGTACCTAGATACATTGACTGGCTTCCCCTGCTGAATCCTGCATTTGCTCACGGCTCAATTTTGTTTCAGGTTCTAATCTACAATGGCCAACTGGACATCATCGTGGCAGCTCCCCTGACAGAGCGCTCCTTGATGGCCATGAACTGGAAAGGATCCCAGGATTATAAGAAGGCAGAAAGAAAAGTTTGGAAGGTCCTTAAATCTGATCCTGAAGTGGCTGGTTATGTACGGCAAGTGGATAGCTTCTATCAGGTATGAAAATGCTTCCCAGCACGCAGGTTTTGAGAATGGGATGATGAGATTGAAACGAAAGCCCGAATACCCATAAGACATGGTCAGCCTTAAGCAAAGTCATACAACAACCAAAAGGTGTCTTCTGTTGCCCTCCTTTCCACAGGGAAGGTCTGAGTTCCTATTAAAATACAAATACTCAATGTTTAAGACAAAAGTTGACAGACAATAGTGTAGGTATTATTTAAGAGATAAGGTGACAATTAAAAAGATTAAAAAAAGGATAATACTCAACCCCAAAAGGTGAATCATTAATGAGAGAATTAGTCTATTTGGGGAACAAAAGAGAGCGTGAACAAATTACATGAGGAAGGTTCAATGTAATCTCCTCTGGCAAACCTATGATCACATTCACGTATTACACATGGAACCCCAGGACAAAATCTATCTGATGCCCTAGTGTGACCTCTCCTTTAGGGGTCAGATGTTACTCTGGCCAAGCCTGTCCACTGCTCCTCCAGTTTGCAGGTCTCAGCTCCTCGAGGATGAATAGGTCTTCCTTAATGTTTACGCAATGATTACACTGTTTACCTCCAGAAAGTTTCTGGAGAAATTAAGAAAGCCCCTTAGTTTTGCTTAGTTAGTCTCAAGAGGAAAAATGTATTCTTCTAGACTTGATTTTATTCCCCAATTTTTTATGTGAGGTAACACTGGGACCTCAATTCTGTACCTCCAAGTATTTGGAAGAATAGCTTTCTAATGCTTGAGTTTTCCTTTAGGCAAATCCATGCTCCAAACAGAAATTAATCATAGGAATACTACTTCAAAAGTACTTTGCTTTGGAACTGTAAATGAGAGATCACAAAGTATTTTATCAGGGGTCACTGGGTTATCACCTGAATTACTCATTTATGTTTAAAAAAATGATAGATCCAGCAGAAATTACGGGCATTCTAATGTGAAAAGGTAGCCTTCCTACCCTACCCCGGTCATTCTAACCATTAAATAACATGAAATTTAACAGAAATTTAAATATTACACAAAATGTTAACTACCTTGGACAATGGAAACAGTTGAGAGACATATTTCTGGGCTCAAGTGAAGGTAAACTTTGAAAAGTTATAACATTACAGTTTCTAAATCGAGATAAATTATACCAAAGAATTAACTACTGGTGGAATGGCAAACTAAATGTCTCAGAGCAGGAACAGTTCTGGCAGTATATATATGAAGTCTGAAAATGGGACAGGGAAGGACAGAAAGAAGTGTCTGTTTACATGCAGAGAGATCTCAAGAGAGGATGGGAAGTGCCTTGTCAGCCCCATCTGCTTCTGTAAACTTGAGCGATCTTGAATCTGGTATTGAGTTGCGGACCACAATAAATAGTTAACTCTGAAGACAGATTCCAAAATATTGAAATTCCTGGACAAGTGGAGGCTCTTCAGTTGCAGAAAATAATCTGGACTTAATTTTTTTGTTTATTTGTCTCTTTTTAAGTAACACAAGTTATATAGCAATTCAAATATTTTTAAAAAAGAAAAAGTTCAACAATTTCAACATCTGAAATTACATTTTAATTGATTCATATGTTCACAGGTACAGGTTTTTGCATAATTTTAACAGTGTAATATAAGGTTGATTCTACTTTGTTACTTACTGAGTTATAACATAATATGGAAAAGTGAACAAGTCACAAATATACAGGTAAATGAATTTTCACAAAGTGAACATACCCCTGTGACTATTACCTAAATAAAGAAATAGAATAGAACCAGTGCCCCTCCCCCCCCGCCCCATAGTCACTACTCCCCTCCTCCCCAAAGTAACCACTGTCCTGACTTCTAATAGCCTAGATTACTTTTGCAAGTTTTTGAATTTTTATAAATGGACATATTCAGTATGTACTCTTTCCTGTGTGGTATGTTTGCTCAGCTTTGTGTTCATGAGATTTATTTATTCTCTTTTTATATGGTAGTTGGGTACTTTTTCCTGATATGCTTAGAAATTTTCAGTTGAATGTCAGACATTAAACAGGTAAAATTATGGAGATAGTTTGAGTTTCTGGCTGATGATATTTATCTTCAAAGAGATTTTGCTTTGCTTCTGTCAGGCAATTAGAATAGAGGCAAGCACCTTTATCAAGTCTGGAATCGAGTGACTTTAAATCTGTACTTTTTGTCTCCCAAAGCTCCATTCGAGTTTCCAGTCTCTTAACTACCACTTTATGCTTGGTTTTGTAGCCTCTTGGCCGCTGAATCAACTATTGCTTTGATGTGGACAGGGCCAGAGAATGCCAGACTCAGTTTGTTGCCCTCCCTTCAGTTTGCAAGCCTGGCCCCTTGTAGTGGGCAGAATAATGGGCCCCCAAAGAGACCTTCCCCCTGATCTCTGGAACCTGTCAATATGTTGTATCGTATGGAAAGAAGGAATCAAGGCTACATATGGAAATAAGGTTGTTAATCATCTGACCTAGAGATGGGGACGTTATTCTGGATTATCCAGATGGGCCAGTGTAATCACAAAGATCCTTATGAGTGAATGAGGGAAGCAGGTGGGTCAGAGGCAGAGAGAGTTTCAAAGATGCTCTGTTGCTGGCTTTGAAGATAGAGGAAGGACCATGAGCTAAGGAATGCAGGCAGCCTCTAGAAACTAGGAATCACAAAGAAACAGATTCTCCCCTAGAGCCTCCAGAAGGAATGGAACCTTGCCAACATCTTAGTTAGCTTAGCCAACATCTTTAGTCCAGTGGGACCATTTCTGACTTCTGACCTCCAGAATTATAAAATAAGAAATTATTGTTGTTTTAAAACACTTAAATTTGTGGTGGTTTGTTATAGCAACAATAGGAAACTAATACACCCCTTATATCCTGGCTGCCTTGGGTGAGCCTCAGGATTTTCAGGTGGGTGTGTTCTGTATTTTGTCCAGCTTTTCTAGTTTTTCTTAGTAGGAGGATTGAGAGCAACAAGTGTCTCTGCCAGTACAGGATGTGGCACTTGCTGTTTTGTTCTTTTAACATTATATCATACATATTTTCAAAGTTACAGTATAGATTCTTAACTTATTTTTAAGTAATACTCCATTGAATTGATAAAATTAATTTTCTTAATTACCCTCTAGTTGGCCACGTAAGGTTGTTTCCTTTTGTTGCTGTTATTATTATTATTAATTATAAGCTAATTTTCCAACTAATATCATGTGTGTCAGTAGTCCTACTGATCTACATAAACTATGCAAATAAATCAGGCTAAAGATAGATTATGATTTTTTGTGTGCAAAATAAATGAAAGAGAAGAGGCAAATAAAAGATCAGAGTTATAAGGGATGGGCTCACCTACCTGTATTTAAGTTCAATGATGATAAAGATAGCTTTGGTTTGTTGAACACTAAGTATGTGCTGGCTATTGTGATAGGTACTGCATGGATATTAGAATAACCTCTGAAAATTATATAATATAATTTCCATTTTACTTACATGTGAGGAAACAGACTCTGAGAAGGTAAACAGTTAATCCAGAATCATCCAATGACAGCATTGGGATTCAAACTTTATTCAGTTTGTTCCCAGAGCCTGTGTGCCTATGTCTGTCAGATTGCCTCTGATACTTAATTGCCAGTAAGGTGGAGAATGTTAACTAAATAGAAGAGAAGAGAAACACTCAGGAAAAAAACTTATTTAATTTTTTCACATGTTTGAAAGACATTCGTTAGGCGTTCCTTAGGGGCAGTATAAAAAAAAAGGTATTTATCGGGCTTCCCTGGTGGCGCGGTGGTTGGGAGTCCGCCTGCCAATGCGGGAGACGCAGGTTCGTGCCCCCGTCCGGGAGGATGCCACGTGCCGCGGAGCAGCTGGGCCCGTGAGCTATGGCCGCTGAGCCTGCGCTTCCGGAGCCTGTGCTCTGCAGTGGGAGAGGCCACGGCAGTGAGAGGCCCGCGTACCGCAAAAAAAAAAAAGATATTTATCAATACTCATGAGGTTCTAAACTTACCTCCCATGATTAGAATACAGTAATACTTTCCCTGTGGCTAGAAATGAAGAAATATTAGATTAATAATGAAATGCCCACATTCTTTTATTTCTGATTGCATCCTCCCATTCACTGACTGGATGGTCTGGTTGCTATAAGATCAGCAGACTGAATATGATAATAAAGTCTACTCTATCAAGGAGATTTTACTCAAAGGAGGGAAGAAACAAAGGCAGAAAATAAGCAAATATAGACATTCACAAATCAGATAATGCCAGAAAATAAAACTGGATGATGTGAGAGAGCTGGTACAGGGACTACTTTGGATGGTGGATCCCAGAAGCCTCACTGAGGAGGTGAGACAGTAAGACATGAAGCAGCCTCCATGTGCAGATGTGGGCCAGTGTTTCCATGCAGAGAATGTCTAAATGTGCCAAGGGGCAGAAATAAGCTGGATGTGCCTGAGGAAAGGAAGGAGGGCCAGTGGATCTGAGGGAGGGATAGGGAAAGAGGGGAAGCAAAGATGGAGGATCGGCTGTGGCCATATCATACGGGACCTGGTGGATCAGGGTAGAGTTTGTACTCAGAAAGTTAATCACATCCCATAGACAGAGCTCTAAACTTCTTGCTCTGGTTTGAGATCCCTTCCAGTGCAAATTCTGAGTATATTCATGCTCAGAATTTGGTATCTTTGACCCTCTACACACACACTCTTAATTGAGTTCTTTTTTCCCACAAGGAAAAATTTGCTTGTAGACATCTTTCTGTTGGGGAGATTTTTTTTACCTCAACTACTGACTAGTTTAGGAATGATCATTGTTACTGAATAAAACTGTATACAGTATTAGGTTATATGGATATGTGTGTTTGTGTATGTGTGTTATACATGTGTATACCTATAAAATATGTAGAGACTGTGTAACAGAGTGGTTAGGGACCACTATAGAGTGGCCTCTAATACTATAATAGACTATTATAGTGGTCTCAATACTATAATAGAGTGTTCCAGTGGCCTCCAGTACTATAATAGAGTGTTACAGTGGCCTCCAATAGTATGGTACAGTGTTACAGGGGCCTCCAACATTATACTACAGTGTTAGAGTGGCCTCCAATACTATAATAGAGTGTTCCAGTGTCCTCAGTACTATAATAGAGTATTTGAGTCAGGAAGACCATGGTTTGCCTCCTTAATCTTCTACTTAATAGCTATGTGACCTTGGGCAAGTTTTTCACCTCTCTATACCATGACTTCATTTCCTATAAAATAGGGATAGTAATAATATCTACCTGTTATGGACTGAATTGTGTCTCCCTAACTTAGGATGTTGAAGACCTAACTTGGGATGTGTCTGTATTTGGAGATATGGCCTCTAAGGAGGTAATTAAGGTTAAATGAGGTCATAAGGGCAGGACCCTGATTCTATGGGATTAAGAAGAGACGGCAGAGAGATCGCTTGCCCTCTCTCTGTCTCGGCCATGTGAGGACACAACAAGAAGGCAGCCACCTGCAAGCCAGGAAGAGAGCTCTCATCAGAAACCCAGTCAGCTAGCACCTTGATCTTGGACTTCCCAGATGCCCAAACTGTGAGAAATTTCTGTTCTTTAAGCCACTCAGTCTACAGTATCCTCATAGGATTATTGAGGGAACTCAATAAGCTAATTAGCTTAGAGCAGTCCCTGACTCATAGGAAACATTTGCTATTATTATTGTTACCGTGGATCACTTATAAGAATATACACACAAAAAAGGAAAATTATAAATGGTAAAAATCAGGATCAGGGAAAATGTTTGATTTTCCCTTAGAGGAAAGTTGGAGTACGAGTATTCAGGCCATTAAGGGCAAACATGCATGCCGAGCTGCCAGGGAGCGATGGGCACGTCCTTAACCCCTGTCCGCCGCACTGCTTTATGATGAGAACCCCACCAGGCACATTCAGCGTGTCCTCCAGATCCTTTGATGGCTGCCTCAGCCACCTGTTATTCTGTGTCCCCTGGACCTTCCTTGTGAAACGCTCCAGTGCCTGGCATCACACGTGTCCTGCTCGGTGCTGTGCACGGAACGCCCAGCTTGGGGGGCGAGATTGGGGCTGCAGGGCAGCCTGGGCCGTAGAGGTGGGAAAAGGGATTGACCACCACTCAGAAGCTTGTGGCAGATGTCACACTGAGCCCGCTGACTCTTGTGGTGAATGCAAAACACATTGAGAGATGAAATGGCACTCCTGTGGCTGCCAAAAACCGGCTAACCAAAGAAGCGAGGCCCACATATGTTTGTGATAGAAGTGTTTTACCACACAGCGGCGAGGGATCCGCATTTTATGTAGGTGATTTTACAGTGCTGGCGGCGCTCCTTCCCCTAATGCCTCAGCGTAGGATTGGGGGCGGTGTGTGGAGATTGGGGGCAGGGGCAGGGATGAAGGAGGGAAAGGAGCTCTGGCGTTCACAAAGGCATTCTCTGTGGATTAAGGGTGCTGTTCAGATGTCAGGCATCTGATGATGAAAGAAACGGGCCTCAGCCATGGCCTTGGCTTTTTAGCATTTGACACACAGAACAGAAGCATGTGTATGTGTCTGCCAAAGAAGAAAACTCACTGTCCGCCACACTCCACAGCTCTTAATTTAAAAATCGAAACCAAAGTAGACTTGTCTCCGGATGGTTCCCCAAAATGTCCACTTAAAGGAATGACAGCTCTCCCAGGGGAGTGTCAAGGTACGGAGATGGGCGGCAGTTTCTCCATCAAGGGAGGCCCAGGAAAACCAACCAGCTCCGTCAAGCCTTCGGAGATCAGATGAAGAATGAGTGCTATTTGTTGCCCCTGGTTGGCCTGGCCTCCACAATCTGTGCCATTCTAAGACTTGCACCCTCCCTTGTTATATCATCTGGGAAGTCATGGGCTTTTCTGAGCTTCAGTTTGTTCATCTGTAAAATACAAGGTTTGAACTGAGTTATCGCTAAGATATCTTCAAAGAAAGATCTGAAATATATTTTTCATTAATGTCCGGAGGGGCTCAGTTTGCAAGCAATATAGAATAGATAGTTGCCTTCAGAGTGTGATGTGTGTGTTTGTATGACTCAATAGTGTTGCAGTATAGAACAAAGGTCTAATCCTCTCTCTCCCGCTAGCTGGTGACAACCCACGTCCATCACTGTCAAGGCCACCCTGCTGCTCCTTTTGGGGTCTTTCTCCAAATGTCACAGTTGCTGTTCATGATCTGTTTTGATGTTGCCACTGCTTTTGAAATGCAGGACATTTTGTTCTTACATCACTGAATTGTCATTTCAACTCCAAAGACTTTTTGATGCCACATTTAATATAAAATTTAATCTGAGTATAAAATTTTAATCAGAATATAAAATTTTAATCAGAATAATAACACTGATGAATTTCTTTAAAAACATCTTTCTAGAAAAAAACTTCATGAAGCTAACTTTTCTGAAAAAAGCATTTTTCTATCTTGATTTCAATGAAAATATTCTAACGGAGATTAATTGTTTTCCATGTCAACATTAAAAGGAAGACTTGAGTCCCTGGTTAATTTTCATTCCTATGCAATCATACTGGGTGTAGCTTCTTCTACCATGAGTTTTGCATTGTTTCCAACAACTCTCTTTTTCTGATTGCAGTTTGAGTCATCATTTACTTTATGTTTTCATTATCAATATCAGCTTAGGTTATTCAATAATTACAGGATGGATTATCTCCATACTCTAGGTAGCATTTTCTGGTTGAAACAAATTTTAGATCTCATTTTCCAGGTGGGGAAACTGAAGCCCAGAGGTTAAGTGACTGTTCCAAAGTCTCCTACCCATTTCACGTCTGAGCTGAGATTAGATTCTAGGCCCCCTGGCTTCCAGCCCAGAGGTTTTCTACCTCACAAGGGCACCCACCTCTGGAATGATGGATTGGCAGTAGTAAACTAGCACAGTAAAAATTGGAGCCTGCATACATATCTGCGGTAATTAAAGCAGGCCTGAGAAATAATGTATTTTACTTCCAGTGTTAGCTGTTCAGTTACGTGCATGTGCCCTTCTATAGACAGAGTATCGGGATTTTTAAAAAGGTGCTAGAGTTCAGTAGGTAGTGAGGCAAGGTTCATCCAGTGTTAAGAAAGGTTATAGCTTTACCTGGGAATTTCTGACGTTAGTAAAAGAACAGATGCTGAAATTGTCTAAAATGAACAGAGGAAACATGGTGGGCAGAGCCTCCGAATGAGAGCATACAGGGCAGCGTACAGGCAGAGCACACAGTCTGGTTTCTAATCTGGAGCGTAAAGGGTGAAAGCTGGGAGAGAAACTGGAAAGAGATCATGGGACCTTGATGGTAGGCAAAGGGGTGAGTGTTCCATTGTTTAAGTAGTGGGGGGCCACTGAAAGTTTTTTTTTTCCAATTTTTTTGATTGTGATAAAATATACATAACAAAATTTGCCATCTTAACCATTTTAAAGTATACAGTTGAGTGGTATTAATGCATTCATAATGTTGTGCACCATCCATCTCCACAGTTTTTTTTTTTTTTTGGCCATGGCTCACGGGCCCAGCCGCTCTGCGGCATGTGGGATCTTCCCGGACCAGGGCACGAACCTGCGTCCCCTGCATCTGCAGGCGGACTCTCAACCACTGCGCCACCAGGGAAGCCCTCCACAGTTCTTTTCCTCTTGTAAAGCTGAAACTCTGTAACTAAACACCAGCTCCCCATTACCCCTTCCCCAGAGCCTGGCAACCACCATTCTACCCCGTCTCTATGAATCTGACTACTCTAAGTATCTCATATAAGTGGACGCATACGGTGTTTGTCGCCGTGGAAGATGTTTAAGCACATTTTCAAAGCTTTGGAAAGTTTAAAATGGCAGCAATAGGATGAATTCAGGGTAGAAAGAGGTCAGAGAAGGAGGATCCCCAGGAAATAGGGAGTCATGTTAGGAGCTCTATTGGAAGAAGGTTCTCCATCTGCTTCCTGAGACCACCTTCTTGATACTTGATTCTGAGGTCCTGAAAAAGAGGAGACAAGTTTTGTAATGTCTGAGCTGTGAGGACTGATCCCTGTTTGAGACATGGTGTTTCCTGTGTAGTTAAACCAGCTTGAAAGCTAAGTATCCGCAGGGAGCACCTGGCATGCTGGTGTCATCCTGGTGCCCTCCTCAGGCAGCCACAGTGAGTCCCCCAGCCCCCAAAAGCACAAGCCCTGAGCCATGACTTATACTTTGACCTTGACCCAGGTTTGGCTTATGGACTCCTCAGGACTGTGTTCTGCCAACCTCTTCTCAGGGGCTTCTCCCTGAGTTTCCAACAGGAATCAGACTTTCTGTTAGGGGTTACATACAGAGAAACCAAGGGAAGGACCCCATCACCCTCAAAGCTTGACTGTTTTGGAGAGTCGTGACCAATGGGAGGTGGTCTGGGGTAATGAGAGGAAGGTGGACTGTGGAGTTAGACCAACCTATGTGAATTTCAGTTTTTGCCATTTACCGGCTGTGGGCTGGTCGCTGGTGCATGGGGGTGTCAGGAAGGCCAAAGGAGACACTAAGGATGGCTACCAATCCTTCAGCATTTGCGAGCCCTCAGGCCAGTGGTCTGCCACACACTTTCTTATCCACAATTTTATGGAATACTTATAGCTCCCCTGTAAATTATGTGATTGTATTTACTAATTTATAAATGTAGAAACAGAAGTTTCACCTGGAAAACTTGATTAAGGCTTCAAATAGTAATAGTATCTGACATTTGACAGCCCACATCTTGCTCTTTCCCCGGCACCGCTGTGCTTTAAGTACCTGTGGGGGCCATGGAGCGGGAAGGATGGAAGATTCTGGTTGGCCACCGGACCAAGGCTACAAATCTGCCCTTGGTGGTGGTGGTGACAGAGGTGGGGAGAGTGTGGGTGGTGGTCAGTGTGTTTGGCAGTGCATCCAGTCCACATAGAAGAGGCTGTTTTCAGGCTTCCCTGGTGGCGCAGTGGCTGAGAGTCCGCCTGCCGATGCAGGGGACACGGGTTCGTGCCCCGGTATGGGAAGATCCCACATGCCACGGAGCGGCTGGGCCCGTGAGCCATGGCCGCTGAGCCTGCGCGTCCGGAGCCTGTGCTCCGCAACGGGAGAGGCCACAACAGTGAGAGGCCCGCATACCGCAAAAAAAAAAAAAAAAAAAGAGGCTGTTTTCTAAAGAAAAGCAGAGTGCTTACAAGGAGTAGGAGGATGGGGGAAAGCCCGGCGTGCAGACAGAAAACAATTAACAACTACGGCTTCTTAATTGTGCTTTTCTAAAACTAACATCAACCATTTTGTTTCTTTGACTACACACAACTGAAAAACGGAGAATAGAATAACCACAGTCCTTCGAGTGGAAGGGAAGGTCAGGCTAGGATTTCATCATGTCCACGGATAATCCACAGAGAGAATGACCGAGCTGGCCACCTGCCTCTCTTGAACTTTCTGATAATTCCTTTTTTCTTTTAATTTAGAATTTTAAACATCTTAGGGAGCATTAGAAACTATTTCTGAAGATACCAACAGTTCTAGAAAGGTCTTCAGCAAGTCCTCAGTTGCACTGACAAAATCAGAGTAAGCAAAGAGCAATAAATGTAACTATTGTATTCAACTAATTGATAGGGCATGAGAAGTTAAAACAGTATTTAATGGAGGAAAGTAACTGTTAAACAGATTTGAGACAGTGATTACCAAATGCAGCTAATTCCTGGGAAAATGTTTTGGCTTTGTTACAGAAATTGTTAAACAGAATCTTCATCTCTCTCCCAGCTCTTGATTTTTACCAAGAGGGATGGCCTGATTCATGGGTTCTTTGTCTCCACCTTCCAGACCTGGGGAAAGTTCTTCTGTCCACTTTTGGGAATCAGACTGTGGGCAGAAAATCAGACATAGCAATCAAAACATACCCCTGCCCTCGATATAAAACTTGCCATCAAGAGCTTCACGGATTCTCCAGAAGCAGGCATTGAGGCAACGTTTGGAGTGCAAGATGTTTATTAGGGATTAACACCTGAGAAAGGAGGGGTAGGAAGCAGAATTGGCAGAGGAGAAAACCAAACTATGATAGAGGCCTGACAAACCTTGGCCAACCTGCAAGGGAGCTCCAGAGAGAGTAGTTTCCATCAGAGCATCTTACATCAGAAAAAAATGATCAGGCCTTTATACCCACCGCCTCACTTAGTCACCAAATGTGGGATGCCCCAGGAAGCGCATCATTTTGGGGAAAGGCTGTGCTCTGCAGCTGAGGCAGACCCCGAAGGAGCTGGAGGCCGTCTGCTGACTGGACTTCCCACAGCTGGGCCGCAAGTCCGTCCTTGAAAGGGGATCTGATGATGCATCTGTCTACCACAAAGGCCACCAAGACAATGCAGTTGCAAGCTCTCAGGGTTTGTGTGGGGGTGGGTGAATAGACAGCAGCAGGAGTTGGTGGTTTGCCTAAGGCCACATGGGGTATTGGTCTTCCTTTGTTTGCATAATGTAAGCTTTCACTTGAGCTCTTAGTGTCATTATGTCTTCTATCTGCATTAGAAAGATGGATCCAGCCTTGTTTTTCAGTTCACATCAAGATTCCAAGATAGGAACAACAGATCTTTCAGGGAAAAGAATCGAGAATTGTCAGGAAATATTTCCCTTTTTCAGTTATTTATTACAGAATAAGAAATCGCTCCAAAACTTACTGGCTTACCACAACAATAATTTATTACTTCTCACAATTATGTGGGTGGAGTGGGCTCAGTAGAGTGGTTCTTCTGATTGGGGTAGGCCGAGGTCGCACACGCAGCTGAATTCAGCTGAGAGTTTGGCTAAAGCTGGGTACGGTAGTCTCCTAGATAGTCTCCAAGGGAATCTCCTGTCCTCTAACCATGTCGTGTCCTGGCCTGGACTTCACAGCATAGCAGCAGGTCTCCCAGCCTGAGAAGCAAAAGATGCCCGTCCTTTTAAGGCCAGGGTTCAAAAGCCCCAGACTGTTATTTCCATTGCATTCTCTTGGTCAAAGCAAATCACAGAGCAAGGCCATATTCCTCCTGATGGCAAGAATGGCAAAGAATTTGGAACCATCCTTGTCCACTACATTTTCCTAAGCCATTGTGTCTCAACCTTTGCAAATGTAGGTTCCCAACGCCTATTTCCAGATATTCTAACTTTACTGGTCTGGGGTAAGACCGGAGCATCAATATTTATGCTTCTTAGGGAATTTAATATGCAGCTGGTTTTGGGGAACCCTAAACTGTGATGTCTTTTGTTCCTCTATTGATAAGGAAATGGCTTCCATCTTGCAGGAATCCTGTGTGGCTTACGTTTGGAGAAACTTCCGTTCTGATGCCTAAAGGGTGCTCTAAATCCTGACCTATTTTACTTACTTACAGGCCAACCAGAAACCTGAGAACATAGATTTACTCTTAACAAACCAGCCATTGATCTGAAGCATCACATTTAGAAAAGTGTCCTCTAGTCAACAGTATTTACTGGTTCTCTGAAATCCTCAGCCAAAACCTTAAACTAAATTTTAAACCTCAATTCCCTGCCGTGCATTGTAGGTTTACAGGTGATCTTTGTTCTCTCAAAATACTGATAGACCATTGGTAATTTAGACTCGTAGAAGAACTCTTTTATTTACTCAAAACATTAGCTTCCTTTTCCCAGCAGCATTCTGTCTCATACTGAAATGATGCGATCCTCATGTGCAAAGTCTTCTGTTACTTTGCAGCAAAGATACAACTAGATCAAGCAGGGTCTCCTGTAAACATCATCCAGAGGAGTTCTCAGCACAGATGTTGCCCACCAGTCACAGTGTGTTTCTGGATATTAATTGTTGATCAAATACTATTGATATCATAGATTGATACAATTAGTTCCATGCCAAAGCAAAAATAAAAATGCAATGATTTAGACTGAAGCCTTATCAGGAGTAAACTTAGCACTTCCATTAGGTGATCGTTAGGTTATTTAATAGATTCCTAACCTGGGGTAAGGGTTTGTGGTTAGGATTCAAGGGGTCAATGAACTTAGACGGGAAAGAAATTGCATCTTTATTTTCACTAACCTCTAACTGAAGCATCATTTCCTTCCATTATGAATGTAGGCAACAAACCACAGCAGTAGTAGCAGTGCCTTTGACTTTGTCACCATAGAAAGCAGAGCTATTTTCATATCAAATACAGATGCTGTTGCAAATAGCTAGAAACAATGCTTATGACCATCACTACTTTAAAGTTACAGGAGTTATCAGACCCACAGGTTGCTCTTCTATATGTGTTTATATAGAAGGATGTATGTTGATGTATCACAAATTCATGTTTAGCTGTTTTGACCATTTCAATGTAATGGCTTCATTTGTAATCTATAATATATATGTATATATATTATGATATGAATCATAATATATATATGAGTGAATCATGTGTTTAAAAACATTATTTTGAGAGGTATCTATAGGCTACACTAAACAACCATAGGGGTCCAAGGCACACAAAAGACAAAGAACCCATGGATTAGACTATTTGAATTGTTGAAAATAATTCATAGACTCTCCCCAACCCAAACCATGGACCACCTTTGGTGACCTCAGATTGAGAAGTTATGAGCTTGAATTTTATTTTTTATTACCTTGGCGATTCTCACTACTTCTATTATCACCATACTCAAGTGACATTATAGTTTAGGGATTAAGATAATGAATACTGTGTTAGACCTGGATTAGCTCCCAGCTCTACCACTTACTAGCTGTGTGACCTTGGGCAAGTTACTTAACCTCTCCAAGAGGTTCCTCATCTGTAAACTGGGGTTGATATTAATACCTACCTCTCTTGCAGAAGGACTCATTATTAGAATTAAGATAATGCTCATTTATTACTTGACACTCTGTCTGACATCTAGTAAGCATGTAATACATATTTATTTTATTGTCTTTGTTGACCTCTCCTAGCATGAATCTGTTTTCACAGGGCAAGACGCTTCCCCCAACCCCATCTAACAGGGTCCTTAAGAGATATTATGTCTTAAAGGCTCAGATGATGAAATGGGATGAGTATTATTCATCAGATAGGACTAGAAATACTGCAGTTGTATCTAGTTTTCCCTTCACCATAACAAGGAGACTGTCTTGATGAGAGATGGAAGAAGTAGAGGGGACTGGGGAGGTGTTCCATGTTTTGCTGCATGGCAGTCTAACAAAAGTACATGAAAATCACTAAATTGAGTGATGAGATGTTTCTAAAGCATTGAGTCCCTTCTAGTTTAACAATAATCTGAAACATCCCTGTTGACAATAAATGAAGCATCCAGCCTTAATGCTTTTGTTCTGGTTTTGTTTTGTTTTGTTTGTTTTGTTTCATTTGTACTGAGCTTCTAACATATAGAAACAGGGAAGAAAGGGAATATAGGAGCTTAGATTTAGAGAGTAAAAAATAATCTAGCAAAAACAAAAAACCAAATGTTTGGCAACTTCTTGCTCTTCTGCTGTCCAGCATGGAGATGTGGGTGTTATTTTTGTTCCTCTATTTATTTTTTTATGCAGCAACCGGAGTCCCAAGGTTTCTATTCTGGCACCAGCTCTGTCTTCTTGGAGCTGCTTGCCAGAGGGGGACTTCCCACTTTTGCCTTTGTTTCCTTCAATTGCTTCTCTGTATCCTCCCCACTTATTGTTTTTAGATATAGGGTTCATCTCATCATCCCTGTGTTAGGCAGAAGGAAAAAGCACAACAGAGAACACGTTAAATTTCTTAAAGATTCATTTTTGTGAGTTTGGCAGCATCAGTAGGTGGGTTTTTTGTTTTCTTTTTTAGTTAAAAATTGAATAATATCCAAAAATACGTATCATACTTGTGTAAGATAAAACAAACAATGATAAATGAATACCCTTGTGCTTACCAGTCATTTAGGAAATGGAGCATTACCAGCAGACCATCCCCTTCCCTCGCTGGCCCTGGAGGTAAACCACTGCCCTGGATTTTTTTATCACCCTTTTCCTTTTTTAAAAAAATTAATAGTTTTACTGCAGATATACATCTCCATAAATGATATTTTACTTTTCATGTTTAATTTTATATAAAAGGAATTATTCTGTATGATTTTGCAATATACTTTTGCTCTTCAATACTTTGAAATTCATCGTGTTGATACATGCAAAATTGTGCTTCGTTCCTTTACATTGCTGCATAGTATTCCATTGTGTGATTATATCATTTGTCCATTCCACTGCTGATGGGCATTTGGGTTGTTTCCAGCTTTTTGCTACTATAAATATTGCTGCTGTACACAGTCTTGCAAATATCTCCTTGGGCCTGCGTGCAAGACTTTCTCTAAGAATAATTCCTAGAGGTGGAATGGATGAGTTCACAGGGTTTGAGCATCTTCAACTTCCTTAGGTAATGCCAAACTGTTTTCCAAATTGATTGTATTCTTTCCAGTAATGTACAAGGGTTCTGGTTATTCCACTATCTCGCCAACTCTTGGACTTGTCTCTAGGCATCTTTCAGCTGGGCCTGTTAAGTGGAAAGGGGCACTTAATGTCTTTTCCCATGTCTAATAAACATGGCCTGTCTTCTTTTTCTCTTGCCCTCTTTCCCATCTTCTTCTCTGGCTACCATCAGTTGAAAGACTGTAGTAGCATCTACACCCAGTGAAAGGGTGGAGTGGACATGTCATATCCAAGTCTTGGTACTGCTTTGGTTGTGTGGATGCGCTTTTCTTTCTGGATGGCCTGGGCTGATGTTGGCTATCAAAATAACCAGCTTTAAAAAAATTAGAAATTTATTCCTTCAACACCTTATCACTTCAGCTTACCAACAGTGGCTCAGTATAAGAAGCAACTAATAAAATAGGCATTTCAACTTAAGCCTGGATTTGCGGGCAAGGCCTAGACCACAGGGAGAAGAACCTGAATCTTTTTTCTAACGCAGCACAAATCCCCTCACTTCCATCACTTTTCCATTGAAACAACAAGGAAGTGAAGTTTTTTAGCCAGTCGCTTTACTGTGAGTCTTACCAGAAAATTAAGAAGAATAGTAATTGGCAAATACTGCTCACCCAGTTCTTTAGCTAGCCTTTCTCACATCTGCTTTATAGGATCCTTCTCACTGACCTGATTTACTCACTTCCTACTGCTTGACACAGAAACCACAAAGAACTACTTCAAAAGAAAAACACTGATTTTATACAAACCAATAAAAAATGTACAGCATTTTGGGGGACATAAAAAAACAATGGCTACCCTACATTATAAATTCTAGAATGAAATAGTTTTTGCCTTGTGGTGTTTTAAGAAAAGGCACAAATTTTAAAAGATGCTATTCAAGAACGCTCTGAATATGTGTTTTTAAGTTGTTTAAACTTTTTCCCTTTTACTATAGCCTCAGTAACTGGTCTTAACTAGTCTCCTTTCTCTCCAACCTACCCTTCTCTCTGTGCTTTTTCCAAAATGCAAGTCCGATCCTGTTTTGCCTTGTTTAAAATCCCTCACTAACTCCCTGATACCTGAAGAATAAAGTCTGAACTCTTTACATAGAAGAGTAAAGATGTTTGATCTGGACTCTGCTTCCTTCCCCAGCCTGGACTCTCACTCTCCCTCCTTCTTAACTAGAATCCTGAAAAACAAAACAAAACACCTTATAATTCCCCAAGCACACCTTACTGTTCTGTCAGCCAATAATTCCCATGGATTCCCTCCGCTTTTCTTATAAGGCCCTTCCTACTCCTCTGACTGCCTGGAAAACCCCCATTTGCCTTTCAGAGCTAAGTTCCAGCATCACCTCTAGGAAGCCCTTCTCCCAGAATTCCTTCTTCTCTGCATCTCTCTCTATGTACATCTCCTGTTGCATGTACCACACTGGGTTTTCATTTGCCTCTTCAATTGCCTTCTTCCTCTATTTGACGCTGAGCTCCTTGAGGACAGGAATAATGTACAATTTATGATTGTAGCAAACCCCTTAGCACAGTTCCTGGCACTCAGTAAATGTTCAGCGAATTAGAATTAAAATCAAATTATCCCCTACCTTATGCCCACACCCCTCTCATTTGTGTGTATATTCAAATACTATAATTCTCAAGGAATGCAGTAGTTGCTCACCATTTGTACACACCAGAATGTCTTCTAGGAAATAGACTAGACATGCTGAGATGATGAATAGTTCAAAACAATGCCCATCAAACGAAAGGATGCATTGTTTATGTCCACTGAAGACTAGTTCCTTTCTGTGTTACATAAGAGAAAAAAGGAGAAATATTCTGGGAAAAAAAATTTATGGAAGGGGTTGTAGAAGTTTCATTATCTCACTGGCTGACTAGTGTGTCCTGTCCTTTAAAAAAAACTGAATTCTCAGTATTTGAGGGTTTTTCTTCCCTTTTCTGAAAAAAACATACAGCTTGCTTCTTGAAAACAAAGGCAATAATAAACAATAGCAACTCCCAATTTTACTCTGATTATTTGCCAAGAGTCGTCTTAGTTCATGTGGTTCTATTTCATTAAAGAGGACTGATGAGCTTAAAAAGAAGGCTACTAAATTAAGCTACCCAAATATGCACTTAGTTAATACTCAGGGGGCTAATTTATTGTATTATTTAAACTATAAATTGGATGGCAGATCTATTTGCTGAGGTATAACAGCTCAGCAATGATGCATAATTTTCTCTTAGCTATTGAGTGGTTTTCAATAATCTATTGAAATTTAACCGAGAACCATTTGGGAAGTGAATAAATACTAAGAAGGCTAACATTTAAAGTATTATCTGCACATGGAGAACAGGTTTTAAAAATTAATGTTATTGAGGAACAAAGAGGAACCTTTTAAACAATAACTTTTCGTTGTTTCAATTTGAAGCATAACCAGATTTACAAAGTTGTTTGTGGGAATAGTAAATGGAGCCAATAAACAAACAAGGTAGAGCGTGGAGTTGGGTAGAGAAATGGGCAGCATGAAGGAACAAAATAAAGTTGTGTTGCAGTATTGCTACGTTGTCAGCTGGACTAAGGGCATTATTTTTGCCTTGCACTCTTTCGTTTAGCAGTAAAGACAGTGTGCCTTGTTCTGTTTCAACAAATGGCATCATTGAAAATGTTGCACCATTTGCCATATTTTGTCTTCTAAATTCCCGGAACCTGGGGGCATTTGCGGGTCTGGGGTCCCCTTAGGCTGTGGGTCAGGAACACAGTTGAATGTAGATACCCTTTCTGGTCAGGAGTGGCCCCAAAAAGACCACCTTTGGAGTGTCTTAGGGGCTGTGATACACAGAAGGATCCTGACAACTTGGTGGTGTGGTCTTGAAACTATTACGCCAGTAATACTAGAACTCAGTGGGGACAGGCAGGAATGGAAGCAGGCAACAGGACCTTCTTACCTTCCTGCAAATATTTGAAACCCAGCCCATCTGATATCCTGCACCAAAGTTTCAGAGAAGATAATTTACCCATTTGAACGGATATTTCTTTGATTTATTTTGGGAAAGAGGAAGAATGCCTTAATGTCTCATGTTTCCCCAGGAACATCAAAATGTCAGAGAACCAGTGGTCTGAGAGTAAACCAGCTTGGGAGGGAGGGGAGCCACTGATCTGTAGTGTTTGCCAATTTCTGTGGTGTAAATGCTCCCACCATGGCTGATTTCAGGCTACCAACATGATGTCACCAAATGTGGAGTGCGGCAGCCACGTGCATAATCCAATCTCCTAAACCAGTGGGGAAGAATTCCAGCACACCACTGCTGGAGCTAGCCTGCACTACTGTTTGCAGGAAGCAAAATTTTGGCAAGTTGGCTGGCTCTTGCTTCCATGTTAGCCAGAAGACAGTGAGTCAGGATCTAAGTCCTCCCAACACTCCTGGCAGAGAGCATTTGCTGCTATAACCTCTGCTCTCTCCTCCCCCATTCTCATTCTCTCTTCCCAAAGAAAACTACAAATGTGGATCATAAAGCTAGATATTGAGTAAGGGTAGTTAATGAACTGGATTGTGCTTTTTATCCTCTTGTGGATATCTAATATACAAACTGGACATGGAGGGAGTAAAGTTTTGATTACTTTTTAATTGCATGAAACCCTATGTTGTAAAGTGGGTTCTTAAAAGGGAAAAAAGACACAACAGCTTTTGCCATTCTGCTGAGACACGTAAGGTCTTGCTTGCTTGACATTTCTGTGTGGGGAGAAGAGGGTGTTTGGCATTGCATGAGGTGAAAGGGGGTAGAAAGAATGGGATGGATCCTGGTGGTGTCAGGCTTAAGGGATACAATTCACTCTAGACAGTTAAGCCTATTGACAGAGGTTTGATTTCTTATTAAAGTTGCTTTCTTACTTTAACTGGAACATTCTTTCCCATGGGAAGGAAAGATTCATAGCACGGAAATAAAAGAAGCCTGGAAGAGAAATATTTCCCCTCCTAAAGAAAATATTATAATCTATCTTTCCCCTCCTAAAGAAAATATTATAACCTACCTTTCTGAAAAAGTATAGTAAGGAAGTTTACAGTTCCTAGTAACTTCTAATCTTTCTCTGCTCTTAAAGGGAAAACATATTCCTTTGACCATAAAAATTCAGATAATAATAGTATGATGACCTTTGGTTGAGTGCTTATTATTTGCCTGTATGATACGTGGTGCAAGCTTAATACACATCTGTGGACCAAGTGCCATGTAACATTTTATATGCATTATTTCTATGAATTCTCACAGAAAGTTAAATATTCTTAGCATGACTAACCATTCCAGATCGCCTGGCACTTTTTCAGTGTTAGCACTAAAAGTTTTATGTTCACAGTAACTCCTAAGTCCTGGGAAAACTGGGACAACTGGTCACCCTAATTCTTATCTCCATTTTACAGATGGGAAAATAGAGTTAGTTAAGTCATTGTGCCCAAGTCATGGAGCTGGGCTCCAACCCAGATCTGCTAAATCCTGAGTCCATGCCTTTAAGCTTTTATGGTTGTTCTTAATAGAGTGGGGTTGGTTTGACCCATGCTATTATTGTGTCATAATCAAAAGTGGAAATCCTAAATTATGATATTGTTGTAACTGATTAAGTTAGATGGTGCACCTAGAGAGCCTCTTGGGAACTGTAAGGTAGCATCAAAGCTCTATATTGACTACTCTAAAACCGATGCCACTGCGATGGCTACATTTAGGTCAGCTAAAGCACCCTTTCCCCTCAATAATTATTTGCTACCCTAGAACTTACAGTGGTGAACCTGAAGGCATTTTCCCTGAGTGTTGTGGGAGCAGCCCTGAGCCTTGACCTTCACTTTGTTTTTTGGTTTTTTTTTTTTTTTGAAAGTGACTTGCCTCACTCTTTGTTAACAGGTGGCTGCTAACAAGCTTTGGCTTATTTTTTATTCTCACTACCAAGTACCCTTTCTTTTTAGTATATTTTTTATTCGAGTGCATAGTTATTTTATTTCTACTCAGGGTTAGTGTCTGAAAACAAAAAGGTAGGAGTTTGTAAATGTGGAATGGAATAAAAATAATAAAAGAAATTTAGTGTAAATCAGAAACTAACAAACAAGATTCTCTTGAGTGTCTGTATCAACCTGTAGTAGAAAACAAGGACTATAAACTATCCTGTATCACCTGCCTCCCAAACCTGCTTCTGCCATGTGCCTCTTTTCTTCTTTCTTGGTTAATAACATCACTTCTTGCAAAGCTGCACATGTCAGAAGGCTGAAATGGGGAGGATGTTTGTGTGTTGGGGGGGGTGCTTTCACTTAAACTTTGTGTCTGATTAATCACTAATTTTATTATTTCTATCCCAGCATCTCTCTTCCCTTCCCCTTCTCACCATCTGTCTTAGGAGCCTACATCATCTCTCACCTGAAGATCTAGTCTCCTAATTTGCCTCCTTACCCCAGTATCATTTCCTTCCAAATCAGCCCCCTCATTACATATTAAGTCATCTTTCTGCAATGCAAATCTGAGCGTATCACTACTCTGCTTAAAACCCTCGAGGATATATCCAGAATAGGCAAACCCATAGAGACAGAAAGTAGATTAGTGATTGCCAGGGACTGGCAGGAAGAAGGGAATGGAAAGCGATTGCTAATGAGTATAGGGTTTCCTCTGGGGTGATGAAAACGTTCTGCAACTAGATAGTGGTGATGGTTGCACAACACTGTGAATATACTAAATGCTACTGAATTGTTCACTGTAAAATGGTTAGAATGATAATTTTATATTATGTGTATTTTAACACACACACGCACACACACACACACAAATCCTATAGGATAAGGTCCATGCATCCCAGCAGCATGTCATATGGGGTTTACCTGTTCAACTGTCCCTTCTGCTTTCCCACTAACTCTTTACAACTGGAACCTCTTTTGGATTACTGCACGTGCCATGTAGTTTCATGCCCCACGGTTTTTTTTGTTTTGTTCTGTTTTTTTTAATTTATTTATTTTTGGCTGCGTTGGGTCCTCATTGCTGTGCGCGGTCTCCTTCCAGTTGCGGCGAGCGGGTGCCACCCTCCGCTGCTGCGCGCGGGCCTCTCACTGTTGTGGCCTCTCCTGCCACGGAGCACGGGCTCCAGGCGTGCAGGCTTCAGTAGTTGTGGCATGCGGGCTCAGTAGTTGTGGCTCACGGGCTCCAGAGCCCAGGCTCAGTAGTTGTGGCAAACGGGCTTAGTTGCTCCCTGGCATGTGGGATCTTCCCGGACCAGGGCTCGAACCCGCGTCCCTTGCATTGGCAGGAGGATTCTCAACCACTGCCACCAGGGAAGCCCTCCCCACTGTTTTTGAACTCACAGTTTCCTTTGTCTTTAGTGCATCCCTTTCCCCCTCCCCACCCACCATTTTCCGGTGATCTGCTCCTCCAAGACTCCCAGGAAGTCTCCCCTGACACATCTATGTCAACACACCCATTGTGAATTTCCCTCTAGATTTCATCTCAAAAGGCACAACTGAGAAACCTTTATTGCCAGTTCCATATTTCTAGTTGCAGGGAGCATTGTATTGTTTTCTAAAACGTAAAGTGGAATGAAGCTTTAAAGTGTTTTGTATAACCCTTTGAAAATTCATGACATCTGGAACATATGAGTTTAGGGGTTTCAGTTCTAGTGTGAAAGCACCCAAAAAATACAGTTTCTGGTGATGAGACCATTTCTATCCAGGGAGCCTTGAGATTAATCTTGTCACATTTAAATACGTAATCATGACCCTGTCACATTTTTTTACACAGCTCTAAAAACTCTGTAGTGATTTGTGTTCTTGATTCGTGAGTGGTGAGTGGCTTGGCTATAAACAGCAGAGTGGGTTTTTTTTTTCAGCACTCATAAATTTATTTCTGAGGTTTACTTCAGTAAAATGCTGTATAGGAATCTGATAGAGAACATCGAGAATTTTGTGGTATGTGAAAAAGACTTTGTTCCTAAATGAGCTTTTCTTTCCAATCTTAATGACATCATTTATGATGTCATTTGATCATTACATATGGCAGCTCAGAATTGGACCAGGGATCAGGCAACTCACTGTGAATGAGAATTATAACACCTAACCCGTCATCTCTTCTTTACCACTTGTTTATCATGGATGTAGAAGGTGGATGCGTGTGTGTGAGTGTGTGTGTGTGTGTGTAAACACCAGGAGAGCAGGTGATCAGGAAAAAATACACTAAGGTGAGGTCATGAGTAGATGTTAACCAAATTTCTCTTTGTATTCTCCCTTGATGTAAAAACAGAACTGCCTGGTTTCTCACAAAATAGAAAGTTGGTTTAAATAGCAGTTCTCAAAGCGTAGTCTTTGGACCAACAGCACCAACATGACTTTGGAACTGTTTGAAACACAAATTCTTAGGGGCCTCGCTGGTGGCGCAGTGGTTAAGAATCTGCCTGCCAATGCAGGGGACACAGCAGTCTGCTTTAACAAGCTCAGGTACTTTTATGCACGTTTGTTTGAGAACTACTGTGTTAACTCGCTTAAACCAAGATTTTTCCATGCTAATGTAGGAACACAATGTTCTAGGTTGGTTAGGTTGATTCAAGCATTTTGATCTTGGAATTTGAATACAGATAATTACTGGAAGAATAATTACAACGGCTGATATTTCTTAAGTACCATCCCAGACCAGGCACTGTGCCAAGTATTCCAATATTATTCCATTAATTCCTTATACAACTATCCCAGGACATAATATTTTATTCTCTGTTGTACAGTTAAGGAAACAGAAACTCAGAGACATGAAGTTAATTGCCCAAGGTCACACAGCTTGCTGTGCCTCTGGTCGTGCTCCTGCACTTCGACTTCCGAGCCCAGGCCATCAAGCACTGTGCTATTCCCCCATTAGTGGCAGCTCTGGTCTGGAAGACAGGATGACCTTTAGCTCCTGAGTATTCAGTTTATTACTGTTCTGGATGGTTGCCACCAAACTCATTTCCAGCTTAAGCAGCTGGGTTTTGTCATAAACATGACTTCGTTAAATGTCCTCGGCTGAGCTGAAGCTGCATAGAAATCGCTCATCGGATTCCTGCCAAGGCTGGAGAATTGGATGAGAAGCTACAGGAAGAGAATTCTAGCCTGGGATAGTGGGGGCAGCAGAAGTTTCCCTCCAGAGCCACATGCACGGGCTCTTGTCACAGATGTGTTTACTTTCAGTCCGTGACAAAAAGTGGGACACGGTGGGTTTCCAGATGCAAGCTGGAACACAAATGGTAGATGGACGCCACTGTCAGAGCAGCAAGGCACAGATGACGGCTGATGGAGGGTAGCATAGAGCAGATGTCCCCAGTGGTATATGAGGGGTAAGGCCAATCTCAGTCCTCACCTACCTCAGAGGGCTGTTCAGAGGCGAGTGAAACGTTCTGTGACTAAGCCGTAAAGTTCTGTTCAAAGTAAGGAATTATTGTGTAAGTACTGTAATTTGATTAAAAACACTGGTGTTTGCGTTAGAAGCCAGGGTTCTAGCTGCTTCCTCCACTTACAACTGTATGACCTGGACAAGCCCCCTTATAGCTCCAAACAGTCTCCTCAACGCTGCTGTGAAGGGTGCTCTCTGCCGTTGTTCAGGGCACAGCTTCCACAGCTGTAAGCTGCAAAATAAAATTCATCCAATAATGTTGATCCACTTATCTCACAGCAAGGTTGGAAGATGGTGGGTGTTGGGGGGAGGGGGTAATATAATCAACACACTATGCAAATATATATATATATATTTTGTTTTCTGCTTCAGTTCTTTTCAGATTGATGCAGGTACAAGGTCGGCCTCTAATAAAGGGACTTTTTTAAAGTAGCCTTTAATTCTTGCTAGAAGTCACTGAATGTGATTGTTTCACTGCATGTGTTCACTTACATCAGCCACTACTAACTCCTGTCCATTCTCCACATGTGCAACAGGACCCCTCAGGCCACAGGGATCTCTCCTGCATGCGGCCTCCCAGCACTCAGTGTCGGTTCTTTCCCTTTTTGAATCATGAAGGCCTGCCCTTGTTGTAGAGAGGTCCTTGGGACATTGGCTGAAGCCAGACTTTCCGAGTGCAGAGCCTGGCGTTAAGGGTGGCCCCTTGTAGGCTCTTGTGTGAGTCTGAACTCACCTCAACTACAGAAGTTTTAAGGACGCTTTATATATCCTGAGAGGTGACAGAGGGGTCCATTGTTATCCAAGCTTGTTAGGTTTACCCCTAAGGCTAGTGGATTCCGTTATATGTAAATTATACACAGAATTTGGGGAGACGTATACTGATACCTCCATTTTACTTTGAAATGTGTCAAAAAGATAAGGTGGATTAATAGATGAATAGTGAGATCCATCTGTAAGAAGAAAAGTGAGTGTTAATGAGAATATCTAAATGGTGCATATATGAAATTCTTTCAAATTTGCTATATGTTTGAAAATGTTTCATAATAAAATGTCAGGAGAAATAGAATGTTCTAACTCTTTGCTGCTCAAAAATGGGCTCTTAAAATTTCAGCTATCAAGGATTTCTCTTTTGTTATTGTTTTAATTTTTTGGAGGATCAAAATATCTCCTTTATTAATGGTACAGGCTAAGGTGGAAGGTATAGCTTAGTGTGACAGCCAAGTGGACCAGCTAACTGAAGGGTGGAATTAGGTAGATTCCTCCACCCAGTTGCAGGCAGAGCTGGTCTGGGGTAGGTCTCCCCACCTTAGTGCCATAACCGGGTAAGAATTACAGCACAGCACAGAGGCGCAGACAGCTCCGTCCCAAAAGGAAAAAGACAAGGAGGAATTTTCCAGTTCTATACATGTCAAAGGTGAACACAACTTGGTATAAAATTGAATAACTACACAATCTTAAAACTTTCTTACCTTAAGGTACCTATTATTAATGCTATCAAAAGCAGACAATCAGCATATCCAAAGGCATGGATTGATATGTTCTTTATTTCATGTAAGCTTTAAGAATACTTAAATCCAAATTAAAACTTTCCATTTATCTGGAATATCCGATTCTCTAGATTTCAGTTTTTCTTCTGTTTTTCTTCTTTAAGGTAATTGTTCGAGGTGGAGGCCACATTTTGCCCTATGATCAGCCTTTGAGATCTTTTGACATGATTAATCGATTCATTTTTGAAAGAGGATGGGATCCTTATTGATGGATCAGCTACTTTCCTAAAAGAGAACGTCAGGGATTTTAATCTTTGAAAAGAAAATTTTCAAAACAGAAAATGTCACATAAATAGGAAAATTATCTTTTAAAATCTGCAAAATGTTTCTCATCAATAAAAATTATCCTTGAAACAAGTGAGGTTCTGTTTTGGAGGATCACTACAAAATTAACTGTAAGAAGATGCTGTGCATGAGTTAGAATTACATCTTTTAACTTAAGGGATGGAAAGGATGGATTCTGAGACACCGATTCAGATGGAAATGGATAAATAACTGGGATATTGGGGCCTTGAATAGGAATTTTAAATTCCTTCTAAAATGATGTGAAAAGTGCAGTAAATGAATAAAGTTGTAACTACATCTTGTTCTACAAATAACAGAAAAGTTTATCATACCATGCATCCGAAGGTGTTTGGTAAATATCCGGTAAGAACATCTGACATCATTCCAGAGGAATGGGTGACCTTATAATAGTGGTGAGGAACAGACTTTGGAATGTAGAAAGTCTTAGCAAGAAAGGTAGCTTGGAGTTCTTTGAATTAGAAATCTTATATGTAAAAGAAATGATGTACTGATTGACGGTAAGCAGAGGATCTTAATCAGAGAACATACTAAATCTTTGCCTTTTCTTTCTTTCTTCTGTTTTGTTTTTTTTAGTTCATCGGTTCATTTGAAATATACGCATTTATCAAACAGCCTGCAGGCCACATTAGTTATGAGCCATTTTTAATTTGGGTTTTAAATTCTGTACTTCTTTTAGCCAAATAAAGAATAACCTAATTTTGTATAATAATTGTTGGAATATCAAAAAAATTTGAGATCATCTTGCATCAAAATATATACATTTATAAATATGCATACATGAGTAATTTTCCAACTAAAGTATCACATCTCGGCACATCTTTCCTATTTATGCATCACATGCTCACATCTCTAATTCTACAGCACATTTGGCTTTTTCCACATCATTTCCCCCTCATATTACCCATCTATGAGTTGGCTCACTGGGGAACTAAATTTAAAAAGTCAAAGCCTCTTGCTGAAGATATTTTATTGAGTTCTTTTAATTTCTCATTTTGTTCCTGATTTCATTCAGGGTTGAGATTTTCCTTTTTTTTTTTTTTTATACATGTTGTTCATTGTGCCTATATACTGTGAGACCTCAAATTGAACATTCTGATCAAAAGCAAATTTTAATTATTGCAGAGAATAAACTGGGGGAAGTGTGCACAAAGTTTTGCATATAGCCCCACATGCAAGTTAAATAGTTGCATTTGGTCCCAATAATATATAGTGGAAGGAGCACCAACTGTGGCTGGGAGACCTGGGATTTAGTCCCAGGTGTGTCACACATGCACTGGATGTTTTGGATAAGTCATCTCACTGTACTGGCCTCCCAAAGTCTCAAAGAAGATAGCCAGAAGAGATTTCTGAGGTTCCTTCCAGCTCATATATCATTGTCATAGTGATGACAAGGAACCATGTTTGTTTCACCACGGAACCATGAGACGATATAGGCAAGCCTCATTATTAGTGGATTCCATATTTGCATCCCCTACTGATTAAAATTGACTTGTAATCCCCAAATCAATACTTGCTCACTTCGTGGTCATTTGTGAACATGCACAGAGTGATGACGAATTTGAGTTACCCAATGTGCACATTCTCAGCTGAGGTCAAACGAGGCAACACTGCCTTCTTGTTTCAGCTCTCCCAATGTAAACAAACATCCTTTTGGCAGTCTACTTAGTGCCACATTTTCTGCATCTTTGTGCTTTTATTGGTGATTTTGCTATTTAAAAGGACTCCCAAGCATAGTGCTGAAGTGCTAGTGTTCTTGAGCACAAGAAGGCTGTGATGTGCCTTATGGCGAAAAGATGTGTGTTAGATAAGGTTCGTTTAGGCGTGAGTTATATGCTGTTGGCTATGAGGTCAATATTATTGAAGCAACAATATATGTTAAATAAGCTTTCTTTAACACACATAAAACAAGGTTATGTTTTGACTGGATGACCAAAATGTTGTGACCAAAGGCTAGTAGGAACCAAATCCTGGATTTCCCTGGGAGCAGTGTTTCAGAACTCTAATTCAGTGTTTAGGGAGGTGTTCTAGAAAATATCTACAGTGAACAGGCAGAATGGAGTGTTCTTATGGAACACTTAGAGTAGGGATCAACACAAAATCAGAGCTCAATAAGTGGAAGTGGTAGATGTCGTCATTATTTTAGATGTTGTCATTTTTATCATCTCCCTGTCCCAGGCACTAGGCCAGTGGGGACTGTTGGGGACAACATGCCAGGCCTTCCCAGAGCAACCCTAGCCAAGTCCCTTGAGGCTACAGTCCTATGGAGACTGACTCTGCCAGGTATTTTACATTAAAAGAAGGGAGGGTAGGGTAGTTCAGAGACTAAAGAAAAGCAAAATTTTGAATTTAATTGGAGAGAGTCCTTTGTGGAGAGACTCTCCCAGTGGGGTAGGTCCTCCATGAGACACACCAGTCCATTAAGGTGCCCTCCCTTAGTCCAGACAAGAGACAGGCAGAAGGTGTCACATGACTGCCGTTATTGCAAGCAGACAACTTATATAAACAAGGGGAATTATAGTGAGGACGGGTGAGGCATCTTCTCAAGCTTCTGGGTCCAGCATACTGCCAGTGACTGCGATGTACATGCCTGTAGGATGTTATCAATACGGTTCATTTCATAAAAACAAAGTCTTCAAATAGTAGGAGCTCTATAACTCTTTGCCAGGCGATGGGAAATGGCCAGGTCAGTCTCTCGTACCACGTGGGCTATCTCAGGGCAGTGTATTTAAGGGAGCTGTAGAACCTGAGAATGGGTCCTGCATTCTTTCTTTCTTTGACAAAAAGACAAGGCTTGCAGATGAGTGAGTGGCTATCGTTAGTATGTCATCTAGCAGATATTTTTTAAAAAAGTAAACACATAATCTGCCCTTTCAAGGTAGAAGTGATACTTTAAAAATTAGTGAGAATGTAATTTCTTTTCAAAAGAAATTTAATCTATGGCGAGAGCATTTTGAAAACAGATGTTTGGAAATATTTCCATTTACTGTGTGTGCATTACCAAAAAAAAAAAAAATCCTTAACTCAGGAAAAATTTCAACAAATGTCTTTACATAAAAGATGGGATTGAAAAATGCATGTTGGGAGTTAATAAAGCTCATCTAATGAGGTATTGCTTCCATTTGGATCTATATCTCTGGAATGTGTCTTTTTCAGCTCTGATGGACTTGGAAACCAAGTGTCCAAATAAACTGAACATATAACCAGACATTTGAATGTTATCTCACAAAAGGGTAACCCAAGATTTTCAAACATGACAAAGCATATTCAACACATTGCTCCTATTAAAAATACTAACAGTAATATTTTAGAAAGTATAAATATTTTGTACTAAAAATCAATTTTTAAGAATTATTTAAAATTTCATCCTTTATCATTTTAAAGTTTCCATTTTAATTAATATTTCATAGTATAAATGTTATTAGTATAGTAGTGGCATGGTTATACTTTATAAATGAGTGAATAATTATACATATTTTGGTATGCCTTCAGCAATTTTTTAACAAAAGGGGTGACATAGCATAAAGGTTTGGAGAACACTGAGAGGACAGAAAAAGTCTAAATTTAACAGTGGCCTTAAACTATGCACTGATTTTGTTAAGTTAAAAAAAACAAGGCATCTAAAAATACAGTATGTTTCATTTATAAGAAAGGAAGGGAGAAAGGAAGGAAGGGAAATAAAATCAAACAAATAAATAAATAAGGGAGGGAGAGAGACACACAGAAGTTTTGTAAGGAATAGAGTGCCTCTGGAAAGATAAACAAGGAACCAGTAACGGTAGGGGAGGAAGTGTCGACAATGTGTTACTGGGCATGGGTGTGAAAGAGACAGTTTTTTAAGTATATTTTGATTTTTATACCATTTTGTGCTTATGTTATATATGTAAATATTAAAAATCTGGCCCCAGGATCTCAGAGAAAGAACTGCCTTTTGGGTCATGTTTCTGTGGAAGCAGAGCCCTGAGGATAGGTCCATGGCTAAGTCTGCTCAGCAGAAGGCCAGAGGGAGAGTGTTTGGGTTCCCTGGGCGGCCTGACAGTGGAGAGGAGATGCTGCTAAAAATTCAAGAAAAGGCGGGGTTTGAGGAGGTGAGAGAGGGAGACTCTGGCAACATGTCTGCTGAGATCAGAGAAATGTAGAGTTCTGCAGAATCTGGAATGAGAAGCAGTGTTAGCCCTGCCCTCCCCACCCCCACTATACACAAAGTAGGGCAGGGGGAGCTTGCTGAATGCTGTCGTTGCATTGTGCTGCGGGGTGGGGTGGGGAGTGACTTGATTTGACCTTTGGGTTGCAATTGTAAAGAGGCAGAAAAGCATTTCTGTTGCAGTGGAAGTCTATTGGGAGGCCCATGAGTAGGTCTGGAAGGCCCAGCCTCGACCTCTAAGAGGTTGTTACCACGAGGCGAAATAGGCCTTCCCTGGGGATTCATTTCAGCTGTAGACACCTAATTCTGTGAATCAGAAGTAATAATAAGAGCTATTTTTTTTAAGCCCCTAAAATGTGCCAGATGTTCACCAAGACATCACCAGGTAGATGGTTTTCCCATTTCACAGAGGAGGTCATGGAACTTCATTGATACAGAGAGACTTGCCTGAGGTTCCTACAGCCAATGGCAGAGCCAGTCCAGATTCAAGCTCATGTGTCTCTCCTTAAACTCCATCCTTTTTCCACAGAGAAGGCACCCTGCCTCCTGATCCTGAAGCTTTCTCACCTGATGACATCAATGAGTAAGTGTCAGGTGACCCCATTTGGGGTTACAGTGTATACCAGAATTAAAAATGGGCTTTATTTTTAAATATTACATACACCAGATTATAGGAAACTAGATGTTGTCCAAGAGGAACTAGTTTAAATTGGAATCCTGATTCTCTGGAAAGTACTAAGAGCTTTCATTTAATTATTTATGTATATGAAGTTCTTTAGCCATCTTTTCTCATGCTACCAGAAACGTGGTAGATAAGGCCAGAAACCAAAGACAGATCCTGGAATAAACTGCTTGACTTGAGCCCTGATTTGTCTGGGAAAGTCTGGCATTCCCTTTCTTTCTTCCTGTGAATGACAAGACCCCTCCTCTTACTGCTGATGGTATGTGGGCATGGCCGTATCGATATTTATGCCATGTAAGCCCCTGGTTCTAAGTTCAGAAACCATTTCATTCTTCATGCTGAGCACTTTCGGGGTTGCTCTCTGGTCCATGGGACTAGCTGCAAAGATGAGTGATGGGGGCCCATTCAACTCCACCATCACAAAGGAAGTTTGTACCCTGGGATGAAATACAACTACCTGCTCAGATTACCTTTTCTTGCATACTGTAATGGTTATTGCTATTATAATTTGGAAGATTTAAAAAACATTCAGAAAACAAACCTGAGAGTGATTGATTTTGCTGCCCCTAAGACACCGAGTTAGGAATTGAAAGCAGACCATTGTGATTTATATCTGCTCGACCCCAAGGAAGGACATCTGTTGGATCATTTTAAAGGGAATTTTGGCAACTTCAGGAGTGTGACGTGGGTTGTCTGCATTCCCCTGGGCTCTGCAATTGAGTAGAAGAGGCCAGGCCTGTGATTGCTGTTCAAACGGATTTAACAGGAAAATTCGTTGCATCTAGCCAGATCTTTTGGGTCAATATTACTCTTTTTCTTAAATCTTTAATTTGCAAATTGTTCATTGCAAAAGTTAAGTAAAAACATCCCCTCCCCAACTCCACACCATACCAGTGGTGACCACTGATAACTCATCCCAGGCTAAGGGAGGGTGGGCTACCTTGAACTCAGTACCACTAAGACTGCACCCAATGGGGGAAGACAATTACCGCTCCACCGAAAAAAATCAAAACAAGGTGTTGTTACTAGAAGAAAGGAAGCCCGGATGCCAGGCAGCCCAGAGCCAAAAAATGTCCACCATATGCAGAAGTCAAAGCTCAGTAGAAAGAGTAAAGCCAACCTCTACCTTTTGACATACAGTGGGAATACACACTGTCAATCTTCCTTATTTCCCAATGAATATCTATAATCAAAACTCACATGTACATCTGGTAATCTTTGCTGATACTTAAAATTTTCTTACGTGAATCCAAGGGGAGAAGGGAAGTGAGTGCCTGACAGAATTGTGGAGGGGGAAGGGGGAGCATTGTTGGAAGAGAACAGGAAAACCAGATACATCAACATTATGAATAGAGATTCTCCTGGATCCCTGGCCCCATCATGGCTGCCATCATGGTTGCACCAGGATGTGCCATATTAAACCTCATAGGTGACAGGACCTGTTCTGGGTGCTAAAGATACAGAGACAATTTTTGCCAACACTCCCCTGCCTCTGAGACCCTCTAACTGGGGAGAGGGAAGCATGGGAGAGGGAAGGTGGGTAACCACTGCACAAATAACCATAGTCCCAGAGTGCTAAGTGCTTTCGTAGAGGAAGGTACAAAGCGCTCTGAGAGCAGAGAATAGGGAGTGATGAATTATTCCTGGGGAGGAGAAGTTTTCCAAACTGAGGGGTGGAGGAAGGCTGGAGGTCCAGAGGTCAAGAGTAGCATTGACCTTGCCTAAAGCATGAGCCCAAGTGTGCTGGGGAAATGGTGAGGCTCTGGGCACCCCTGCCTTCTCTCCTCCTGTTTTTATCCTCCCACCCCTGATAGTTCAATTATTTTGTTACAAAATCTGAATTCTCAAAGAACTACTCTGAACTCCTGTGATGGAAAAAGTAGAAGGACTGATTCCCATATTCAGCTGATTTGAGTAAACCCCTAACGACCATGCTTTCGTTTTTCCATCTTGTCTCTATAGAGTTGGGGAAAGATTTCGAAGGCTATCTGCCTGTAAGTCCATCCATCAAGTGGCTTTGGTGGCATGTGAAATGGCATTTCTTTATTGAAATCCCCACACACTGAACAGTAACATATTGGGACAGGCTGTCTTATACCAATTTCCCATCTCCCCGGGGAAGAGAAACATCCTGTAAGGAGGTCATTTTGAGATGGTCCCAGAGTGTGACTCACTGGAGGGAAATGCCAAAAGCTTTGGGGCAAAAATAAACAAAAGTGAAAAAAATACATCAATTCTATCCAAAAAAAAAAGACTGGGAGTGGTGTTGCACTGGAAAATTGAAGCTGATCTTGGGCAGGACAGAGGGAATAGTGGAGAGGGATTTTGTTTAGTAAATTGTTTGTTCAGGGTAAAGTTTCACCAGCATATACTTTCCTGGGTAGCGCTGTGAGGGACAGAGGGAAAGGGATCTCTAATAAGACACGGCTCCCTCGAATGAGCTCCTTCTACCCCTGAAAAATCTTAACATTTGTTAGCCTAGAACCTAACAGGTTCTAAGAATATTTAAGAGTTCTAGTTCTAAGGTCTTTAAGAGTTCTAGTTTCTTATGCACTGAGAGATGTAGTTCTCTTTTGGCCTCTTAAATAAACCGAACTCCATGTAGCTTTGCTTCTAGATCATATTCTTCCCTTGCTGGGTGGTCAGAGAGTAAAAAAGATGCACCAGCCCAGGGAGCATGTGATTTTGAACCCCAATTCCAAATTTTCTGGGATTTTCAACTCCTTAGTGGAATTTTTTTGGCTTAAGTAGAGTAAAAGGACTTGTTAGTCACATATTCAATTTGGAAACATTACAAAGACAAGAAAAAGAATTCAATAAACTTGAGTTATTAGCATACACCCAGTTATGAAAACTGGAATTGGGTCGTTTAAAAACACTAGTGCCAATCATTAAAGAAATGCAAGTTAAAACCACAATGAGATATCACCTCACACTGGTCAGAATGGCCATCATCAAAAAGTCTACAAACAGTAAACGCTGGAGAGGGTGTGGAGAAAAGGGAACCCTCCTGCACTGTTGGTGGGAATGTAAATTATTATTATTATTATTTCCTGCTTCTCACTCCACACAAATCCCTGAATTCCCAACAGAGGTACCATGAAATAAAAGCAAGAGATCAGATCTAGAGAGATAGGGGAGGCATGCTTGGAAAAGACCAAAAGGAGGTAAATAGGGGCGGGTCCTGAACCACCAGGGCAGCACGTGGTGCCCTCCCCAGAGAGTGAGATGGATTTTAGGGTCCCCCTTTCTCCCCTGCTCCCCTTGTCGATGCAACAGTGGCCTGGAAGGCCCAAGTACCACCGGTCTTCATGATGAGCTCTTTCTCCCCTCTGCCCAAAGCCACCGAGTAAAGAAAACAACTTGGTATTAGGAGTGGAGGGCAGGTGATGATGGGCTTCCCTGGGGACAGATGTTCAACACTGGGAAAGACAGCAGAGGAGTTGGGAATGTTGGCAATGAATAGTTGCTACTTTTCCATGTTTATGATGTTGAAGGATTCTGGCATCTTAATAAATTCCCCAAAACAAATTCCTAATGAAAGGCATAACAATATGTAAAGAAGAGAAAACGGTCTAGCAGAAAACGAAGAGAGTGATAAAACTAATATACGCCTCAAAATGGATATACAATGTCAAGGCTATTCCTTCTCACACCTTCCTGAATAGTTTTCATAAAACCACTATAAAAGGATTCTATATTTATTGGAGAGAAAACTGCATGGGTCTGCCCTGCTGTTCCTCAGGAGTTGACTGTATGTTCACCAGAGCAGTTGTTTCAAACTGTGCCTGGGCTCAAGTTCCAAATGACACACTGACTGCTCTCCTTACCCTCAGCGAGTGGCCTTGCCTCCTAGTCTACTGAGACGATCAAAAAGATCCGACACTGGATCCCTGTTTTCCTCCTTCACCCCAACATGCTGCTGCAACATCACTGCCCATATTCCCTTTCTACCATGGCAAAGTCATGACCTCTCTTCAGAGCCTCTCACCCACAACTCCAACTTTCCGGATGGAAACTCAGATTTAACGTGTCCAGACTGGTCCTCTCTCCCTCCAAACCAGAAGCTCCTCTTAGTTTTTTCTTTGTCTGCTGAGAACACACCCATTCTTGCAATCACCATCCTTCTCCTGCCTTTCTCTCCGATTCAACCAGTGGTCAAATCCTGTTTACTCTACTTCAGCAATGTCTTTTGCATCTCTGTTCTCCTTTTCCCTTGAGGAAGAGAACTTCAATTCAACAATATTTATTGAGTGCCCACTATGTGACAGGCACTGTTCTAGATGGACAGAGATACAGCAATGAGCAAGCCTGAAGACCTCTCCTCCAAGGCATTACATTTTGGTGGCAGGTCAGTGTTCAAGTGCACACATACCTACAGAGATACATATTGACAAATGCCATAAAGAAAATCAAAGCACGACGCGGAATCCGGTGTGGTGGGAGGTGAGGGCATGATTACATCGGGTGGTCCGGAAAGCCCTCCTGATGTGCTGACATCCGAGCTGGGTCTGAAGGAAGGACAGGAGGGAGCCTTGCCCATACCTGAGAGAGTATACTACCAACACTGCAGGACCAGCTGGGAGTCCTGGGCCTGTGAAGGGAATAAAAGCTCAGGATCTCATCCTGGAGGAGGGGCCGGTGCTGTCAGACTCACGGAGGCAGTAGTTCAAGGTAAAGCCCTGGAACGTGCTCAGCTTTGCTCCCTCCGCCGGGTGCCACGCACTGTGTGTGCTCAGGAAGTATTTAACTGAAGGGGGGGGGGTGTCCAAGCATCAAGCACCGCTATTTATGCCACGTTGAGAAGTAATAGATAACACATAAAAATACGAATAAATATAGGATGTAAAAATGATCCATAAGCTCGTAGCCCAGATATAATGAATTTTAAACTTTTAATACTAGTCCTTCTAGTCATTTATTATCTGTAGATCCTATTTCTTTTTGCATTTGAGACAACAGTATGTCCTGTTGTCTTCACTTAATCCTACTGCGATTTTTAATATCATCCACTAACTCACCGAAGATACTTAAGTGATACTTAAGTGTATCTCTAACCGGTTTCAGCAGCTTGGACAAAGTGGTCACAAAGCGACTGATTCTTTCTTAAGGGCCACAGGAGGTGCTCAGAAGCCAGTGAATCTTATGAGGAGGGGGATCTACGGGCCACCAAACCTGTAGACTGAGACAGAGTGACAGCATGGATCTCCTGGCTGCGGGATGCCCGCTGCTCTCTAATACAGGGAATGCCCCGGCTTCCCTGTGCAGAGGGTGTGGTCATCATTAGCGAGATGGTGCCTGTGACTTCTCCCCCTGTCCCTCTGGTCTTGAGGCATTGGAACATTTCCTAGAGGGTCATTTTGTTCTTCTTGGGTCTCTGTTTTACCTCTAGTAACTGCTCCCACCTGTTCCTAATGCTCTCGCTGGATAAATGATTCAGCTCAATTCAGTGTCTACAACTTGTGGCTTCCTAAAAGACCAGACCATTTTGTAACACAAGGAAGCATAGCTCAAACCAAGTCAAAACACCTAAGAGAAAATGTATTTATTTTCAATGTCCAGGATTATAAACTCTTCAGCTATTTAAATAAACATGTGCATGGGTTAAAAAAAAAAATCAGAAAGGACTTAACAGAAATCAAGCCTAAGCTCTTCTCTGATGCAGCCTCCTATCCTTCCATCTGCTTTCAGGAGAGCTCTTTCTGGAAGAACTGTAGGACCTGTGCTGAGGTGTCCTCTTAGCCCCCAGAGAAATATAATGTGTGTGTTCATGGCCCAAAAGGAAGACACCATTAAGTTTGAGTAGAGTAAATGCAGATTTTTACAGGCGAATCAACATTGTTATAGCTTGAGGATGTTTTGGGCTGGTTGCTGAAGCCACTTTTTTGCTCATGAGCAACAAATTAATTTATTCAAGACTTGCATTACTAAACAAATTAATTTATTCAAGACTTGCATTACTAAAAAACTAAGGCAGGACAAAATTAATGAGAAATTTAAGAAAAGAAAATCACAGCCACCAACAAACAACCCTAAGTTTGGCTGAGATGATTAGAGCCAGATGGAGGGGGGAGCCCAGGTGACCAGATGGTTGGGACGTGTCTAAGGACAGAAGCGGCTATACATCAGCCAGCACAGTCCCAAACCTTCAAATCACTTGCAGTAGCAGAGAAGTATTTCCTATCTTCCTCTTTCTCTTCCTCTTTCCTTTTTCAGCAATGGGGACGTTCAAGGTTGGAGCTCTTTTAAATGAGAAGGCACAGTGGGATGGAGCTGGGTACCAAAACTGAGGAGCGGGGTGGGTGGAGTAGAGCAAAGCATCTAGGACTTTAGTCATGATCACTCTCCCAAAATTCTGGATTTCAAAATAAGACTCCCTTCTCAGAGATAATAAAAGGTACATTTGGCTGCTCTAAGGCTGTCCTACAATCAATTCCTGGTGGGTTGTTAGACATTTTAAGCTTAACCAGACCTGTACAGATCCTCCGTCTAATTCTATCATGTGGCTTCTAATGCCTTCGTATGTAGCCTCTGGCAACAAAGCCATTTTCCAATTGCTAATATCCTCTCCCTTCAGCACTCATCCTGCCAGAATCATTTACAGCTCCATGTCTGAACCTCCCCAGAAAAGAGACTTTTTTCTCTTCAGCGAGATAGTTTCCGGAAAACAACCCTTTGCACGGGACAAATGAATATAGAAGTTCTGTTCATTACAATTAGCACAACAGTGAAGAAGTTCAGGGACCTCAGTGCTACATAAAGGAAAAGAATGTCGCAGAAGTTCTTTATGTAGTATTTTTAAATTAATGATTCTTATCACATTTGCGACTTCACCCATTTAGTGAAGAACACTAGTTTGTTCATCATATCAACGCTTTGTTAATGTTTCAATTCACTCCAGAAGCCCTTACGAGAAGCTTGCGTGAGCTCTATAAAGACAGGGACTTTGGTCTCTTGTGTTCAACCCCGTACTCATACAGCTTCTAATAGAGTAGCTGGCACTTCACAAGTGTTCATTAATATTTACTGTTGAATGAACCAAGGTATTTTCTAATGGGAAACTGAAAGTCTGTCCATCATTTGATTTGTGGTGTTTTGTGTGAAACAGAAGTGTTTATCTATCTTGGGGTTAAGAAGGGAAATTCTAGTTTCACTCTTAGGAAGCAACAAGGCTCTGAAAATAGATTTTTATCTAGCTTTCTTTAAAATTTCGATCTACCACTAGGTATTTAGAAAGTCAACCCTTTCTTCCATTACAAATAAAAATTCCATCTTCTGTCATAGCAGTGCTCCTTTGTCAGCTACAAGCTAAGCCCTGTCTGTAATAACAACATATTCCTCACCCTATGTTATGCCTAACAAGAGGATTCTAGGCTCGGGTAGAAGGGACAGACTTCAAATTACATATGCTAAGATGACATTTTCTCAATTCTCTTCGTCTCTGGGGAAACAAAACAAAAGTAGAATGTACAGTCCCAAAATACTCCATGTTGTTTTATTTTTAATCTTTCTTAGCTATTTGATGCAGCGGTTGAGGATTTGAGAAAATACAGAATTTCCACCTCTTCTTTTCACTGTTAGAAGAAAGCTGATTTAATAGAACTCTAACAACTGTTGGCCAAATCCCAGATGAAGCTGTGCAGTGATTCTGAAGTGACTCTTTAAAAGTCTCTCTTATTTATAATGAAATTATAAACTAAAATCTAGACTGCTGTAGAATCTTTTCCCAGAAAGAAAAATCTGTTCCAAATGTGCTGACGGCTAAAGAGAAAACCAGTGGTGCTCCTGACAGGAAAACTGGGCTGGGATGAAAGAGGCAGAACTGAATCCTTTGACTGAAATTCAGATGGAGATCTAAGAGTTTTCTGGGTTTTCTTCGAATGTGAGCATAGGGAATACATACCAGCAAGAGGTAAAACCAATTCGTGTTGATGTCAGACCTGGTACTTCTAATAGCACCTTCCTCTGCTTCACAACTTGCATGTGGAATTCTCATGAAAAGAAAAGCACATGCATTAAGAGATCTCCAATGGGCCGTTGAGGATTTGCGGATGGAATTTCCATGTTCCTCCTGTTTTGATAGTTTTAAAACCAATTACCATGAAATGTGGATGTGATCCAGTTGTGGACTTAGCCTGTGGATGTGGCTATCGAGAAAATGAGCATATCAATGGACGATTTATCTTGGATAACTGCTGTTTAATCTATTAAATGTTCAGTATAAACTATTTTGTTAACTGTAGTAGAAGCGATCGTAAATCACTGTTATGTGTGATTATTACTGAAATATAAAAAACTAAAAATTTTCCTTTTCATGCATGCCTTATCATGTTTTTGGACTATTTGGAAATATAATTAATGCATATCTTCTCAGATTCAGCCTCATAAACAGGAAATGTGATTTAACAGCATTTAAGCTTCTGAGAGTTAAATGGACCTGGCTGTTTATTTCTCCCTGCATTAGCTGGGTTATTAGAAGTGTATTTTGTTAATCTGACTGACAATGAGGTTGACAGTATAACAGCATTACCACCAAAAGCAGCTTCGATTGTTGCCTTTAATTAGAATTTTCATACCATAGCAGCTTAGATTTGCCAGGGATTCTTGCTTTAAAGGGATTATGTTGAAGATTATGAAAGTAGAACCCTCGTGGAAAAAGCCTCGATATTCATCTTAGGAACTGCAGCCCCACATCCCTATTGGCCAAGTTGCTTGTGAATGTTTGAAGATTCCTGTCACACTATAAGTTGCTGTGAAAGTGTAGAGCAGCTAAAGAAAAATCCTCCCAAGGAAAAGGCTGATTGGGAGTTGGCATGGCAACTGTCCACAGGACCCAACCTTTCCCATTTTAGAAAATTCAAATAAATCTAAGAGCTGGAAGTAGAATGCCAGAATGATCTGAATACCTAAAAGATGAGAAGATAGCAGAAGTGCTGTTTAATTAAAGAAGATACAATCAGAAAACAGAGTAGAAGGATGGTGTTAGCAAAGAGCTAAAGAGGCCTTCATTCTCTCGTCTAGCGGAAGCAGAATATCAGATGGCTGAGATGGGGACTGAGGCAGCCTCGCGGGGACGAGGGCATTGTGCTGGGCTGGGCAGCCTTCCAGCCCCGAGGTGGACCAAGGGGACAGGCCGCACAGGTGGAATTAGAGCACTGCCCACAAATCAATTAAAGTATTTTATAATTAAGGGAAAATGGTTTCTAAGGAGCACTGCCTCCAGGAAAGGGATTTGGAGTAAGACCAATAATAAAATTAACTGGACCTCGATCTGAGCCACAACGCTATGTGGCGGTGTTAGCTGTGTCATCAGCTTCTTTCTCAAGAGAAAACCTGAGCCCCATTCGCATGAAGGCATGTAGGGCTCTTCCCAGACTGCCAATCAGATGGCACATTCAGATGACATTAATCATAAGGGCAGAGGCACTACTAAAACTTCTCCCCACACCCCATTAACATATTCAAAATGTGATATAAGATCCAGCCTCAAGGTGCTTGAAATTCATTTGGAAGAGATAAGACTAGGATATATGTGGACAGTACCTTAGAATATTTATTAAGCAATAAATAGCTAGCTGCAGGTGGACACTCTCTAGATTCTACAGTCTAGTTGAATCTCATAACAGCCATTTAGATCCCTGCATAAGAACTTTAGCAGGTATCGTTCCAGATTGAGGAAGAGACAAACATTGCCAAATATATGCCTTGACGATACTTTCCTAAAATGGAAATGTCTTTATTGCCCTTACTGATTAAGAAAGAAGATTGAGAGCAACTTAAGTATCCATTATCTGGGTCTTCTTATATAAATATGATGCACTGTTTTTTCTTTTTTTAAGCTAGAGAATGAGGAAGCTGACTTTGTTCTGATACAGAAAGACCTCTGTAGCACTCGGTGTCCAAACAGGAGAGTAGAAACCACTATATATATTTCAAGCAGAGAAGGTTGCAGTGTAGGGAACTGGTTAAAAACTGCTGGAAGGGGTAGGAGCAGAGAAAGGAGGCAGCTGTAACCTAAAGAATGGGAAGCTGCCACTGTCCCTCGGCTGGATCCTATGAGTGGCTACTTACTGCCAGTGTTGCTGATACCACCCCCAGGCTTGTGGAGCTTGTAGCACAAGCAGTCAAGCCTAGCTGCACAATCCTGCTGCCGCCAGTAGCCGGGGAAATGATTAATCTCTTTCTCTCACACAGGGACCTACTACCTAGGCCTCCCACTGGAAGAACCTAACATGAAATTGGCCAGATGAGTGAGTCTGGAAAGGGGGATGGAGAGTATCTAGAAGGATGAATTCGGACCTAACAGCCAAGAGACACAATCTGGTATATCCATTCTTTTGCTACTCAGATCCACACATTCCATTGTATCCATCCAACGTCATACTTCCGCGTCATATAAATGAACGTAGGCTCACTCTGTCCCCAAAAGGGGGGTAACACAGAGTGGCACCGCTAGAAGGAGGCAGCCTCAGCCACTGTATTGAGCTGTGGGTGATGTCGGTTCTTCTCTTTTAGTCACCATAGCACCTTGGATATTCCTTAACCTAAAGACTAAATTGTAAATTTAACCACCAACGACACTCAGTGTTATGCTTAACAAGCAAAGAAGAAAACGCAGAGTTGCACAAGTTCTTGTTTTGGTAACTGGTAACAAAACTAGTTGATTGATAATGATAATAGTTGAATAATAATCGTTAATGAGCTTCTTCCAGTGTCTAACCCATGTTCCATTTGCCTTTAACCAACACTTCAGTTGTTTGGGGTTCCTTCCTGGCAAGATGATCTAAACCTTCCTTTCTAAGGAGTGTGACTATTCCAATAACGTTTCTTTCCACAATGGAAAGAGTTCAATGTAATAAACTTGCTACTAGGTGGCTGGCTGGCCCCCCTGGGGAATGATGCTGCATCAGGGCTCAGCGCTAGTCTCTGCTGTCAGCAGCTTAGGTCTCCAGCAGTGACAACAGCCAGAGCAGCCTTGTGGAGGGGAAGTCCATATTGTTGAGCCCACACGTGACTTGGCTTCCTGCCACAATGGCCACATCCTACGTGAGCCTACTGAGCAAGCCTCAGGGTGGCTGGGAAAGGGGCTGCCTGACATCCACAAAATGGGCATCCCGTCCAATTGGTTACTGAGAGCCTCATTCCGGATGCCCTACGGAGAGCATTCACATAGGAGGGTGCCCATATTTAGAGATTCATCTGCAAACGTCTTCCTCAGACTCGTGTGCCACCAGTATACCAAACCCCTAGTCACCCACGAATTGGCATATACCCCTACTCTGGCCATCTCTCCATCCAGACAAAGTGGACAACTGCTCAGGGTTCGGCCTTGAGAGAGCTTCTCTTACCGCATTCCTGCTTTGGGCCATGATGCTTCTACAGTCCACCTCTATCTGATGCCTTCAAATTGTAAGGGACCATCTGCGAACCTGGTCCAAACAGTTTCTTCCTCCACCATCGGTCAATCCCAAAGGGACAAAGGTGTGGGTTGAGGGAGACTTACAGTGCAGCAAGAGGAGATGCTATGGGAGTAGGAGCTGCCTGCACATTCAGGACCTGCTCGACTCCAGCCTGGTGTACACTACCTACACTGGACGACAATTGCTGCTGTGTACGCCAGCCGTATGGCTTGGTAGATCAGTGTGTTGCTGCAAAACAAATTATCCCCAAACTCAGCAACAAGCATTCATTATCTCTCATGGTTTCTGAGAGTCAGGGATCCGGGAATAGCTTAGTTAGAAAGATCTGGCTCGGGGGTCTCTCACGAGGTTGCAGTTAAGCGTCAGCCAGTGCTTTACTCACCTCGAGGCTTACCTAGACATGCTGTCGGCCAGGGATTCTCAAGTGACAGCAGTTTTGCTCCCCCTAGGATATCTGGCGATGTCTGTAGAGATTTCTGGATGTCACAACCGGACGTAGAGGCCAGGGATGCTGCTAAACAACATCCTACAATTTGCAGATAGCCTCCCACATTGAAGAATTATTTGTCCCCCAAATGTCAACACTGCTGATGCTGAGAAACGCTGCTAGGGAGGCTTTTTTTGCTCTGGTCCCCACACAAAACTTGGCAGCTTTGTGGATTACTCAAATGTTGTTTTGAACAATACACTCAGAAAGAGGCTATGTTATCTCAAAAATCAAGAGATAGAGAACACTGTAGCTCTTTCTCAATGGTAGGTGATACAAAGTATAGCAATTTGCCCTTCTATTTGGAGAGGAAATGCCAACATTTCTCAGACCCCTGGACCCCTTAGAAACGTCACTGAGGTAGTAGGCCTTTGACTTTTCTTGGCATTTCTCTCCCACCCTCTGGCCTACATATGTCTTATTAAGGCATCGAGAGTATGTGCTGCTTCCTGCTCACCGTGTCAATAATGTAATATATTAGCATGGTGTTCTGGGGAATATCACGATGATCAAGGCCCCTGCAGACTAGATGTTGTCAGACAGCGGAAGAGTCACAGAGGTCTGAGGTAAGACAGGGAGGGTGTTTTGCTGATCCTGCTAATTGGGAGCAAACTCCATCTGGGGATCGTTGCTAATTTGGTGTTGAGGGAAAAAAGCAACTGCCAGATCAATGCTTGCCTTCAAAGTACCAGGAGCACTGCTGTGTTATCCAGTAAAGAGGCTACATCTGGTCCGGTACCTGAATGATTCTATAAGAATCCATAGTCATTCTCCGATAACCATCTTCCTTCTGTCATGCCAAACAGATAAGTTAAATGAGGATGTGGTGGAACAACCCCTGTCTTGTTCAAATATTAGATGGGAATACTAATCTCTGCAATTCTCCCAGGGATGTGGTATTGCTTTTACTTTACTCTTAGGTAAGAAGAGGAAATTCCAGGTGGCTTCTGCATGGTCCTGCCTACCATAATAAGGCTCATCACCCAGGTCAGGGAATCAATACAGGGCTTCTTCTAGTTGCTGAGGACAGCTCTATTCAGGGATGGGAAAATAACCATAGTGGGGGCGAGCAGACCCACTGTGAGGCAGCCACACCCCAAAATTTCATTTATTATTTGATCACCACACGAGACCCCTACCCCCAACCCCTCTCCGTGGTCCAGAGGCATGTTGGAACTTTACAGATTAGCATCGACTCAGAACTAACGTCTAGGAATTTTCCAAAGGCCTGGACAGTCCCCCTTCCTCACTGCAGTTACCCTAGTTAATGGCTGCAGATCTTCCGGAGAAGACTTAAAGGAAGATTGACACTAGGTACTTACAGCAATGTTACAGGGTCCCTTCTAAGGCTTCCCAGCCTCTCCTTCTCTTAAGGTCAGAGTTCTCAGACCTTAGCATGCACAGGACTCAGCTGAAGTGCCTGCTAAAACAAAGACTGCTGGACCCTCCTCCAGAGTGTTTGCGTGCGTCCGTAGGGCTGGGGGAGGGTCTGGAAATTTGCATTTCTAACAAATTCCCAGGTGCTGTCGCTGTGGCTACTCCTTGGACCCAGCTGCAAAATCAGTGATCCGGGCATTTCTGTGTCTTTCAGCTGATTCAGATCTGAGACTTGGGTGATGAGCTATGACTCTACATTGAACTCAGGTTTCTAGTCACTGGATCTAGAGATTTCCCAGTTACATAAATCAAGTGATTCCTAGTAGAATTCCGATCTGTTTTGGTCCTGGGGCCACCATGAACAATGAACAAACATCAAAGATTCTCGTGTGCTGAAATACTCTGCTTTGCTGCTGCAGATACTCTGCCCATTATAGTAACTGCACCCACCTTGCTGCTGGCTGTTAAGGGCTGCCACTTGGCTCTGCCCCTCCAGAAGCCTGTCACTGATGGAAATCCGGAAGTCTATTTTAACGAAGGTGTCTTCTTTCATCGGTGGGTTTCTGAAGGATCCCCACATAAGAGAGTTACCTTAAAATATCTGCCGAGTCTGGAGAAGACTGACCACAATAATATCAATCAGGAAAGATCTTTTCCATTCTTCTTACCACTCTGTCTCCCCAGATCTCCATCCTGGAGAAGCCAGAAACTGTGGTTAGCATAATAGGGTAACAAGAGGAGAAGCCCTGCTTGGACAAAAAGAGAAAAAGCTGATCACCACCCCACCCCTACTGCAGGCTTAGAGGATGAGAAGGTTTATCTGCGAAGCAAGGTTTTAACTATTACATGGAATTTAATTACTAAAATGAGTGGGTTTTTGCAATTTAAAGTGACTGACTGCAGATACATTTGTATTATTGAAGAGTCACCGGACAACTCAGGGGTCTGCCTGAATTTTCATCTAGGTGATGGTAAAGAAATATCCCATGGAATGGATTATAGAAGATACTTGGAAATAAAAATAACGTTGCTTTGCAATTGAACCTTCTAAGACCTGCTTGTTCAATGTACCAGTTATGATGGCAAATGATGTGGAGACACATAGAGATGGTTATATCTCCATAGAGAAGGTAAGAGATAAGACGGCGTGCTCCCAGACACAGCCACAGCTTCCCAGGTCCCCAAAGGAGATAGGCAGCTGTGGATGGTACTGTCTTGAGCACTGAGGGTTCCACTGTAGCCTAGAAGTACACTCGTGGGCTTTTATTCCCTCCTGGCCCTGCCTCACATCTGTCTGTTCCCGAGACTCTGCTAACGTGCCTACACACTCATGGGGTGCAAAACAACCCCTGTGTTTCTGAGTGTTAACTAGGAGATTGGGTGAAATGAAATGCAATTTCACAGAGTATCACCCAGGAGGCTCAGACTTTAGATCTGCCTGCATTTCATTCCTGAATGTCCCAAAACCATTTCTTGGAAAGTATATCATTTCCCCCCTTTTCAGTAAATGCGAAAACAAGCATTTTAAATAAAGCATTTAAATACACAGATAAGTCCATTTCTGGATTCTGTTCTTTTCTTCCCTAAGATCCCTTAGCTTATGCTTGCACTGGCACCAGAAGAATAGCAAAAAGGCCAGTGGGACTAGAGCAGAGAGAGGAGCAGAGTAATAGGAGATGAGATCAGAGAGGAATGTTCTCAGGGGGTGGGGGGAGAGTCACATTCTGCCTTTAAACTCTGTGAGCCATGGAAAGGTTCTGAGCAGGGGGTGATGTGATTTGATAGGTAATAACAAGATCACTCTGGCTGCTGTGTTGTGCTATGGAGAACAGATGGTGGGGGGGCGAGAATGGAAGCGGGAAGTTATTGAAATAATCCAGGTGAGAGATGACAGCTGCCTGGACCGGGGTGTTGCAGGTGGAAGTGCCAAGACGTGAACAGAATCTGGACATATTCTGAAGGTAGAGCCAACAAGGTTTCCTAGTGGGTTGGATGTGATGTGTGAACAAGTGGAAGAAAGAAGTTTTAGGGAAATACCACACTTGAGACATGTCTAACTTGAGATCCCTCTGATATGCAAGTAGAGATATCAAGTAGGTAGTTCAACACACAAGTTTGTGTTTAGAAGAGAGATCCAGGCCAGATCCAACCAGACAATTTGAGGTCTTTGAGACAGAAAAGGTATTTAATGCCATGTGGGTGGACTGGATCGCCAAAGGAGAGGCACAGACAGGGATGAGGTCCAAAGACTGGGACCTGGGGCACTCCAACATCAAGATGTCATGGAGGGACTTCCCTGGTGGCACAGTGGTTAAGAATCCGCCTGCCAGTGCAGGGGACACGGGTTCCATCCCTGGTCCGGGAAGATCCCACATGCTGCGGAGCAACTAAGCCCGTGCACCACAACTACTGAGCCCATGCGCCTAGAGCCCGTGCTCCGCAACAAGAGAAGCCACCACAATGAGAAGTCTGCACACCACAACGAAGAGTAGCCCCCGCTCGCCACAACTAGAGAAAGCCCGCGCGCAGCAACGAAGACCCAATGCAGCCATAAATAAATAAACTTATTTAAAAAAAAGAAAGAAAAGACGTCATGGAGATGGGAAGAAACCAACAAAGGAAAGTGAGAAGGAGCAGTCTGTATGGTTGAAGGAGAGTGTGGCATCACTGAAGCCACGAGAAATGGTCCAAGAAAAACAGATGGATCAACCCTCTCAAAGGCTGCTCACAAGCAGAGCAAGATGAAGACTAAGAATTCACCACTACTGAAGCAATGGTCATTGGCAACTTGCCGGAAGCAGTTTTGGTAAAGTGGTGAGGCTGAAAGTCCTAACTGGAGAAGATTCAAGAAGACAGGGAAGGGCTTCCCTGGTAGTGCAGTGGTTGAGAGTCCACCTGCCGATGCAGGGGATGCGGGTTCGTGCCCCGGTCCGGGAAGATCCCACATGCCACGGAGCAGCTGGGCCCGTGAGCCATGACCGCTGAGTCTGCACGTCCGGAGCCTGTGCTTCGCAACGGGAGAGGCCACAACAGTGAGAGGCCCACGTACCACCAAAAAAAAAAAAAAAAAAAGAAGAAGACAGGGAAGAGAAGGATTAGAGACAGTAAGTGTAGACATCATTTTTCTGGTAGTTTTGCCACAAAAGGGAAGCAGACAAATGGGGCTGTAATGGACTGGGCAAATGGGGTCAATAAATGGTTTTTTTCTTTTAAGATGCAAGAAACAACAGCATGTTCGTATTCCGACTGATCCAGTAGTGCGGGAGACACCGATGATATAAGAGAGTGAGGAATGAACTGCTAAAACGATGTATGGGCACCCATACAGGCAAACAGGCACCCTCAAACGCTTCTGGAGATACTGCATACTGGGTCAAGCGTTTTGAAGGGAAATATGGCATCATGTATCAAAATTATAGATGCCCATATTCTTGGACACAGCAGTTTTATTTTCAAGATTCTATTCTGCAGATATTAGCATCTAGGTGCAAGGACACATTTTCACATTATTTATTAAACACTGTCTATAATCTCAAAAGCCTAGAAAAAAACCTTAAATGTATATGGATAGTGGATGGTTAAATCCATACCTGGAATACCATGCAGAATTGAAAATGAGCTTGATCTACATGTACTGTTCTGGGAAAACCTCCAAAATTACTTAAGTGAAAAACATCAGGGTATGGAAGAATACATGGTACCTGTGAAAAAAAGCAGAGAATAAGATGATGTGCAAAGGTAGAGTTATAAATTGATATAAAACACATGTTTGTATGTGCATGGAACACTTCTGAGAGATGTGGACCTACTTCCCACTGGATATCCTTTTCTAATGTTTCAATTGTTTGTAAGAAGTGTATTTATTATTTTTCATTAAAATTTAATAAAAATAGAAAAAAATCTTTGCTAAAAGGAAAAATGTAAATTAAAAATGTCTGTCTCTTACTTTATTAATGTAAAGGAGATTTTCTTATATAATGTTTAAGGGAGAAATGCCATTATCTTCTAGGTTGTTTTGGAAGGAATGGGGAAAAAAATCCTTTTAAATTGATTTTTACTGAAACAGCAAGGTCTTTACTCAATATTTGCAATACTGTGATATAAATTCTCATTATGTTTATCCAATATAAAAGATTTTTAGTTTCAAATATAATATTTTAAGTCAACTATAATTCAATCAATAAAAAAAGATTTTTAGTTTCAAAGTGTATTTCTGCTGGGCACACAATAGGCATCCCATAAAAACGTTTTGGGTTGAATCAGATCACTAATTAGATGAATGTCAACCATAAGCATTGGGAAATGGAATTTAAATACAAGACATTATTGAGGCTCCCTTCTTTTAAAGGTGAGTTTGTGGGACTTCCCTGGCGGTCCAGTGGTTAAGACTCCACGCTTCCACTGCAGGGGGCGCAGGTTCAATCCCTAGTCAGGGAACTAAGGTCCCGCAAGCCGTGGCACTGCCAAAAAAAATAATAATAAATATGTAAGGTTTTAAATAAATAAAGGTGAATTTGTAGGTGTGTATACATGTATGTGTACTTAACATAGATTAGCATTTTTTCTTTTTCTTTTTAGTTTATTGGATAGACCATAAGGGTGCTATGAACTAAACTAGAAAGTTATTTTGATATAATTTAGCAAACCAGTTAATTATATCATTAATAATGAGGAAGTTATCAATTACGAACAGAAAGGAAAATGAGGTGACCAATCGGCAGTAGCAGAAATTATCCTTGAGGTTGGAGTTTAAAAACACACTTATACTGAATTCAGAGGATATTTTAAGCACAAAGGTTCTCATATTAATAGTTCTTAAAAATAAAGAACTATCCATTAGATACTTCTGAAAAGGGAAAGTGGAAATTCATCATTTTTAGTGTGTCAGCCTGGAATCTCTTATTCTGTACTTTCATGAGCCACATTCATATTGAAGACCACATTGATGATCTTGATGGATGACAAGACCTTGAAGTGCCTTCTGAAACATCAGGTAAGACTGCATTCCTTTCTATATTTTTAGTATTAAGCATAATTATTGTAATCAAATCTTTTGAAACCTAGCACTCTATGCCACATAATAGCATCATATATAATAATCTTCTCATTTCCCAACCTTAAGGATATTTTAAGCATTAGGAATTCTCTGCTGTTTGTTTAAGCTTGCATGTTTTTTCTTCCCCTAGTTTACTGAATTATTTATTAGTTACACAGTATTCAGACTCCGTGCTAAATGCCACTTCTCTTTCAGTTGGAGTACCTTATTCTGTTTCATTGTCAATTTTAAAGCTCACCTGAAGCTAAGGAAGTAATCATTCATTGTGATAGAAGTGCTGGGATGGTAGTATAAATATTTGCAAAAGCATTGGGATTTTGTTTTTAACATTGGGTCTATTTGCTGCTTTTTTGTTAATAGACAGTGATATACGGGCAATATATAAAAGCTTCGCACTAAGGTGCAATTATTTGTAGGCAAGATCTGCACCCTGCCAGGCTTCCATGATGAAAAAAAGCTGAAATTTGGTTTGCTGACAAAATGTTCATCTATTTGGATTTAAACAGGAATTGACGGATGAAGCATTCTTATACTTATATGAGAGTCTATGCAAGATGTCGTAAACCAGCATTTTTCAGATTTTATGGTGCGAAGGAATCAGCTGGGGATTTTGTTACCATACAAATTTGGGTTCACCAGTCTGGGATGGGACCAGAGATTCTGCATTTCTAACAAGCTGATGTTGTTGGTCCACAGACCTCACCTTGAACAGGAAGGTACAGAGTAGTCCTCAACCCTAGCTGCATGTTATGGGGGAATCTAAAAGAAATACAGATGTCCAGGTCCCACTTCAGATCAAGAGAATCAGGATCTCTGGGCATGAGATTCAAGCACTGCTAATTTTTTTTTTAATGTTCCCAAGTGCTGTGCACTGAATGTGGCCCCCCCCAATTCATATGTTGAAGCTGTAAACCCCAATTTGATAGTATTTGGAGATGGGGACTTTGGGAGGTAATTGGGTTTGGATGAAGTGATGAGGTGGGGCCTTCATGGTGGCATTAGTTTCCTTATAAGAGGAGACACCAGAGAGCTTGCTCTCCCTCTCTGCCATGTGAGACACAGTGAGAAGGCAGCCATCTGAAAGCCAGGAAGAGAGGACACACCAGAACCTGACTATGCTGGCATTCTAATCTTGAACTTCCAGCCTCCAGAAATGTGAGAAAATAAATCCCTGTTGTTTATGCCACACAGCCCCTGGTATTTTGTTATGGCAGGCTGAGCTAAGACACCAGGTGATTCTAATATGCAGCCTAGGTTAACAACCATTGTTATAAAGGGTATTGAGGTGGCATGATCCTAACTCTGTTTTAGGATACTTACAACCTACTCGGGGAGTTAAGACTTGGGCCTATAAAAGTAAAAGCTAGTCAAATGTAAGACTGGGTCAGAGAGGTAAAGAGTATTAAGAGATCCAGAACAAGAGAGGAGACAGGGTTGGGGTGATGAGGGAAGAAGGCTATGTCACTTCTTAAAGAGTCTTGCTGAGGACCGAATTTTTAAAAATTGAAGGCATAATTTACATGATACAATAAAACGACTACAAAGATATTAAGCATTCAGTTTTCACTGTTGATCATTGTTTACACTCACGTAATCAACCTTAATCAAAATATAGAACACTGCCATCACCCCAGAAAGTTCCCTAGTATCTTGATCCTATCTAACCAATTCCCAGCACTCACAGAGGCCACCACCATTCTGATTTCAATCAGTCACCATAAATTAGCATTATCTGTTTTAGAACTTCATATAAATGGAACCCACGGTCCTTTTTTGGTCTGGCTGCTTCTACTCAGCATAATTATTTTGGGATTTATCCACATTATTAACGTATCAATACATGTCATTCCTTTTTATGGTTGAGTGACATTCTACAGACATACCACTATTTGTTAATCCATTTACTGTTGATGGACATTTGAGTCGTTTCCAGTTTAGATTTATTAGAAATAAGGCTACTCTGAATATTCTTCTTAAATTCTTTTTTCAAAACATGTTTTCATTTCTCTTGGGTAAATACCTAGAGGTGATATTTCTTGGCTATGGGATAGATGCATGTTTAACTTAATATAGAAATTGCCAAACGTCCCCTAGAATGATTGTATCATTTTATGCTCCCCCCAGCATTGTACAAGAGTTCTATAGATAGTTGCTACATGGTCTCACCTTAGTGTTAATATTTTTTTGTTTTAAGGCTCTTTTTTTTTTTTAATGCACTCATCTGTGTGATGACACCAAGACCTTCAAGAAGCAATTTAGCATAGTAGTTAAAAGTATTGAGTCCTTGAAGGATAATCTAGAAACACAAAGAGAATTACTGATATAATAACCCTTTGACCCAGCAATGCAATGTCTAGGAATCTATTACCTTTATATCTGCTCAAGTACAAGATAATAAATGTACACGTTTATTCACTGAAGCATTTTTTTGCAATAATATAAGGTTAGAAAGAATGCAAGAGTTCAACAACAGGCAACCGGTTGAATAAACTGCAGGATGTCACACAATGAAGTTCTAAGAAGTTCTAAAGAGAATGAGAAAGGCTTCTGTGTACTGATATAGAGAGATCTCCAAAATATACCATTAAGTGGAAGAAAAAAAGCAAGGGGTATATATACGGATTGGAGAGGGGTTAAAGTAAGGCTGTATATCTTATCTACACCACACACACAGACACACACACACACACACACACACACTTATATATGCCAAAAAACCCCACTACACTGGACATATAAATAAGAAACTAATAAAATATTGTTATGTAGGAGGGAAGGGATAAGGGGTAGAAATAAGAATTCTTTGGGAATATTTTTCCATATAATTTTGATATTGAATTACATAAATGCATTACCTGTTAAAAAATTACAACTAAAAAAAAAATCCTAGAATTGAAAAACCTAAACATACATCAAATTGGTAACATGATCACACAGGAGGATTCTAGAAAGAAATACCCTGATGTTGTGAAAATCTGTGAGCTCATAATGATACTCGAAAAGAGGCAGAAAAATATTAGTTGTCATCATTGAGGTGGTTGTTAAATTCCTCCCTTTGAGAATTGATGAATAAAGGAAGAAGCAGTCCAAAATGCTTTCCCAATCCAAAATGTTTGTCAGGGTAACCAAACAGATCTAGTTGATTAGGGAAAGAGTATCTTCACTAAGAAATGGCAGCTAATTAATGTAGAAAAAAATGATAGCATTAGAAAAATCACCATTTTGTGATTTCTCATGAACAGTCATTCAGGCAAGGGCTGTCCAATGGAGCTGGCCAGTAGGTGCGTAGTTGAGGGGAAACTGCACATCTGTATGGTATTAAAGTAAATCCACACAGAATACTTTCTGATTACAAGGGAATAACATCCCTCTAGAGCAGCAAGCTCGGGCTGCCATCCCATAACCAGAGGACAGTCTGAGTTTCGGTATCTAATGGTGGAAACCAGATGGCGTGTACCTCCTGATGGAGTGCCATATGAAACACACAACAGCACCCAAAATGTATTCTAGACAAAATTTATTAACGTGAATTGACCAAGCTCTCTGATGTAACTTCCAATTTATAAGAAATACAGGGGACAGAGGAGCAAGCTAAGTGACCACATGAGGAAGCGATCAGACAAACATTGAGAAGGAAAATTAGTAGATGAAAAAACTGACTGTTTTAGATTAAAAATACCTAAGGGACATAAAACCATTAAAAATGCATGGCCCAGACCTAAATCCTGATTTGGACAAACCAGCTTTGGGGGAATAGCTGGGGAACAATTAGGGTAATTTCAATATGATTGCAGTATTAGATGCTATGAAAATTTATTGACAGGGAAAGAGAAAGATTATTATTAAAGGAAAACAAACTCTTTACAGCATCATGATCTTGTTTTAGTTAAAAAAATACATATGTGTGTATAAAAAGATCTAGAAATATATATAATAAAATATTAACACTTAACAGTTTCTGGTTGGTGGGTGTATTAGTTTTCTATTGTTGCACACGAATTACCAAAAATTTGGTGGATTAAACTTCTTCTTACTAAGTTACAAGTCCAACATGGTCTCACTGAGCTAAATCAAGGTGTTGGCAGGGCTGCATTCCTTTTTGGAGGCTCTAGGGGAGAATCCATTTCCTTGCTTTTTCCAGGTTCTAGAGGATGCCCACATTCCCTGACTCATGGTCCTTCCTTCATCTTCAAAGCCAGCAACAGCAGGTCAAGTCCTTCTCGTATTGCATCGCCCTGAACTTCTCTTCTGCATCCCTCTTCCACTTTTTAGGACCTTCGTGATAATCGGGTTCCATGAAGGTAATCCAGGATACTCTCCCATCTCAAGGTCAGCTGATTAGCAACCTTAATTCCACCTGCAACCTTACTTCCCCTTTGCCATGTAACTTAACATGTTCACAAGTTCTGGGGATCAGGACATAGATATCTTTGAAGGGCCATTATCCAGCCTACCACAGTGGGAACATGATATATATTTATCTTCTTATTGTTGCCCTCTGTATTTTCTGGTTTTCTACAATGCATATATACTGCTTCTGTGATAACAAAAGGCTATTCTTCATTGAAAAATAAGTATAGTGATGGGGGAGGAAACAATATCATTAAGTGGTAGTATTTTGGAGATCATGGCTATATACCTATAGTAGGAATAAAGAAAACATGTGACCTAATTGTATGTGAATAAGTATTGGTGGCTTGGAAAATTTCCACTGACAGAATCATATTAAAAAATTCTATAGTTCAAACAACGTGTATGAAATGGCAGATGACATTCTGGAAAATGCTGTGTATCTGAAAAATGACTCTAGTGATGACAAGGACACTGTGATCAAAGATTCATGTGAAAAGTGTGAATGACAATTTTCATAAAATGTGAGTTCAAGTCTCAGCTCTATCACTTACTAGCTGTGCGACCTTGTGCCAGTTATTTAACCTCTTCTTGCTTCCATTACATTGTCTATAAAATGAAGGTAATAACTGTACTTTCCTCATGGTGTTATTGAAGGATTAAATGATTTAAAGCCTGTGGAGGGCTTAGAACCGTGCCCGGCACATGACACTCTGTAAATGCTGGTCATTTTTGTTTATTTTTCTGGCAGGTGTTTGTAGCCACCTGTCTCGGATGGAAAATCACTCTGGATTAGTTAAACTGGTACTTATAATCTATCACCTCTAAAAATCATGAGAGTCATGCACTGATTATCAATAGCGTTCTTACACCCACAGGAGACTAGAGTAATTACCCTGAGGGTTTCACTATTGGGAGTTTTTCCCAAATGGCTGGGTTCCCAGGAAACACCCCACCAGTGCCAGTACAGTGGCTAAATAATTTTGAAGCATCAACAATTACTTAGCCCAGAATCATCAATACGACGAATGGCACTTACCACTATGGGACTCTAACACCTGTAACCTGTTAGAAAGAGAAGTCTAATAATTTGCTAGTTTGACAACTTGGGGGCAAAGAAAACAAGTTTTCCAGGAGGATGAGAGACTGGGGACAACTTCAGTATATATCTTCCTGCTCATTGTGAATTGATATTAAACCAATTGGATACTGTGAGTTGTTGAGATCAGTCAAGCACAAATAAAACACCACATTTGAAGAACTTTATCGTTAACAAACTCTAGTGATACTGAATAATGTTCCACGGAAGAAATGCAACAGATTCTTTAATGTTTAAAGCTGGAAGGGATCTTAGCGATCATTTTAATTCAGCGTGTCTCAGACTAGATTCATGGTCCTACCTGCCACCTCCCATTTCTTTTTTCTTTTGTTTTCTGCAGGATTTTTTTTTTCCAAGCCTTGAACATGCTCTTGTACACTGTGACTCTCCAAGACCAAGACCCGGTATATGACCTACCCTGACCACAGAAGCTCCTCCTTTTTGCCCTTATAATTTTTTAACTTCACAAGGGCCGTTACTGGTGATAAGAACCCTCCGGGCAAACAACGATGTATTATAGCCATTTCATAGAGCACGATGCCCAGAGCGGCCAAATGATTCACTTGGTGAACTAAATGATCACAGAGCTGGCTCAGAATCTAGGCCTGTTTGTAGAGCTCTCTGGAGAGAACCTGTGTGCTGAAGACTTTGTGCCCTGGGCCTGAGCAGCCTGGAGCAGAGCAAAGGAACAATGAAAAGATGGAAACAGAACCTACAAGGAAAGGGAGAAGAAACAGTCACCTGAGAATGTGCCTCCCTCCTCTTTGCCTTTCTGCTCAGCCTAACATTTATTAAAGACCTACAATTTAAGAAAGATATTGTTGCGTGTTACAGAGGATGACAAAAAGCTGTGCATAAGACTTAAGGTCTTGCTCTGGAGGACCTCAGATTCTCATTGAGAAGGCACACAGGAAGTTGAAATGTTAGCAACAATCCTATTTTCCTAACACTTATAGTTTGTAAGAGCTTTCACATACATTTCCCAAAACTCATATATTGGGCAAGTATTATTTGTCCCTTTTTATACATGAGAAAATGAACCACTGGTCAGAGAGAGTGTGACACGGTTCAAGGTCAGAGACCCAGCAAGTGGACTCCATCTTCTGATCACCCCTTCCATATCACATGGGCAGTTTATGACAAATGTTTGGCTTTTTGATGACAACTGCAAATGCTTTGGGGGTTTTTACACTGCATATAGTAAATTGTTTGACTGTATCCAAGATGATTTACGTTATTAAGACTGATTTTTTAAAAGGTTTATAAGAAAAGCAATTTGTAGCAAGGGAAGGAAGACATGGCAGGGCAATGGAGAAAGCAAAAGTGAATATGGTATCATGTACGTTTTTACCAAAGATTTTTAACTGCAAAAACAAATGTTCAGGGACTTCCCTGGTGGCACAGTGGTTAAGAATCCACATGCCAATGCAGGGAACACGGGTTCGAGCCCTGGTCCAGGAAGATCCCACGTACCACGCAGCAACTAAGCCCGTGCGCCACAACTACTGAGCCTGCGCTCTAGAGCCCGAGTGCCACAACTACTGAAGCCCGTGCACCTGGAGCCTGTGTGCTCTGCAACAAGAGAAGCCACCACAGTGAGAAGGCTGTGCACCACAACGAAGAGTAGCCCCCGCTCGCTGCAACTAGAGGAAGCCCATGCGCAGCAACGAAGACCCAACGCAGCCAAAAAATAAATGAATAAATTTATTTTAAAAAAATGTTCATCGCAGAAAAGTTTGATTGCAGAGAAAAGTAGAATGGAAAAAAAAATACTGTTCTCTCATCAACCAAAGCAAAGCAGGGTTCAGCCATCCCTCACTCCCCTGTTTTTAAAGTCATACACACTATAAAACTTGACAATTTACATTAAGCTTTTGAAAATTCTTTAGTTCTAAATATCTTTAAATGATAACAGCCACTTTTTTTTCAACCTACAATGTATCATAGCAGACAATAAAAAAGCATTCAAGTTTGAGGTATACCAATTACATTTTGGAAATTAAATAGGGATGCATAGAAGCTGAAGGAGTGTCCTTACAGATACATTAGCATTCTACCGACAGTAATGTTTGATCCTGCCTACAGCAAGGCTCCAGTGCTGTGGCTGGAACCTTTGATCTTGAGTCCCACTCCAGCATATGGTGCTACTAAGCATAATCAAAGTGCAAATCTTTATAGAAATTACAGAGACTGAAAAAGGGACGGATGCTTCCTTCCTCTAATTTCCTTTCCTGCCATGTTCCTGGTCTTAAGTAAAAAGCATTTGGTCTTTTGATGAAATCTGCAAATAGTTTGAGGGTATTTTACACTGTATACAGTCAATTATTTCACTGTCCAAGATTATTTCCATTACTAAGATTGACAGTGTTTCCTGCCAGAACAGAGTCATGGTTTTTGTGCCCAATTACCACACAGGTATGAAACTGCCTCCACTATTTTGGCCCCATACAGTGATGTTAGAATAAGGAGACATCTACAGTTCTGGGGGAGGTTTCTTGGGTGGGGAGTACTTGCCACTTGTACATTCCAGATTTTGATAAGAAATCACTGAACATTTACAGGATGAGTTGCTAATCCTTGAAGTTGATACTCTTCAAAAGAGGTGTCTTCCCTACAAATATTTTTAAGCCATTAGTTATAACAATTCGGATCAAGTTGTGAGAAAAATAGTATTTTTTAATGAAATTCCCTTCAAATATATCTGTCAGTCCACCAAGACAGTGGGAGACAATTTCTGAATTAAAATATTGAAAACAAAACTCATATTTTGTCAAAGTGGATCATCTGTGCCCTCTCACCAACACCCTGCTGTTAGGTTTGAGTGACTGCAACGCACCAGGCCTCAGGCAACTTTGCAGTTTGGAAGAAACGTGGACCCAGGAAAACTTTGTGTGTTGTTTCTCATGGTTACTGATTATTGTCCCAAGCCTTACATAAATTGTTTTTAATAATGCAGTTATTAAGAGAAAAAAGAGATGCCTAAAGCACCATTCAAAAAGTTTAGTCAGGGCTTCCCTGGTGGCGCAGTGGTTGAGAGTCCGCCTGCCGATGCAGGGGACACGGGTTCATTCCCCGGACCGGGAAGATCCCACATGCCGCGGAGCGGCTGGGCCCGTGAGCCATGGCCGCTGAGCCTGCGTGTCCACAGCCTGTGCACCGCAACAGGAGAGGCCCCAACAGTGAGAGGCCCGCGCACCGCAAATAAAATAAAATTAAATTTAAAAAAGTTTAGTCAAGTGCAGGCGAGTGCACCCTCAGCTGGTGGGCACTGGCCCGGCCTCTGTCTCTCCTGGTTGGCAAACCTTGTTGGCTGGTGCTCTTATTGGACCAGTTGCTAAATATTTTGACTATCACCCCGAACTGGCCTCATTAGTTGTACACATAGGCTTGTATCAACAGGGAGCCCAGCGAGGTCTAACTATAAAATCCTGGGGTCAGAAGTCAACAGTTTAGATTGTGGTCTGAACTCTATCATTACAGTGGTGGATCATTCCAGAAGTTAGCTAATTCCTTTAATTCTTAGCATCCTTGCCTCCAAATTGGGGATATGAATATCCCTCACCTAATTGCCTTATGAGACATGTTGAGGTGAAATCAGATATTAAATATGAAAGCACTTGTTTAAAAAATTTTTATTAATTTCAAAGAAATCCATAGTAATTGTATAGCATTTAGAAAATGCCAAAGCATAGGGTGTAAACAATTATTCATCTTCTCACCGTGTAAAGATAACAACTGTTAACATTTCAAAAATTTTCTTCTAGTTTTTTCTTTTTCTCAACTGTTAACATTTCAAAAATTTTCTTCTAGCTTCCACCTTGTAAATGGCCTTAGACACATACAATATTAAGTGGACTGATGCTTTCTACAAAGGTTTTAGTTCTTTATTATTTTCTTTCCAAAAGATAATTGCTATGAGCATAGCAAATGGTGCTCATCCTGTTTATGATGGTACCATGCTCCTGGATTTTTATATGCATTTAACTCCCGGGCCATGCTAAGCTCCCAGAAGGCATGGACCTTGTCTACTCTGTCAATCCCTAGGCTCCTAGAAAAGGAGACACTGAAATGTTTGAATAAGCCCGTAAGAATTCTCGTTCAGTCACAATACCTAAGGCGATACCTGGGAATGTGCTAAATAAAGATCGCCAGGCCCTGTTCCAGAGGTTCTGAATCAGATTCTCTGCGGCTGGGCCTAGGATCCTGTATTTTTAATAAGCTCTTCGGTTTCTTCTTCTGTAGAATGGGGATAACGGTAGTTCCTACCTCCCTAGGTAGGTGTGGAAGTGGATGAGTTACTTTATATAGAGTGTTTAGGCTACTGCCTGGCACTCAGCATTACATCAGTGCCAGCGTTACTACTGTTGTTACTAGAATATGATCAGCCAATCATGAACAGGTGTTCTGGAAATAGTGTCTATTAATTTTCTCAAACTTAAGTGTGCATAAAAATCATCTGGTGAAAAAAAAATCATCTGGTGGCTTATAAATGCAGGTGCTGGGGCCTTGCCCCCTGAGATTCTGATTTAATAAGGCTAATACCTCTCCAGGAATCTGCATTCCTTAAGGGCAAAAATGGAGAATCAGCAGATATACAGTAAACCAGTGATTCTCTCATTCACATTGCTAATCCCCAAGGCAAGGAAACTTGCCTCTCAGACTGGGGCTAAGATGAGGCTCGATTCAGATAAAGAGAGTTTTGGGGGTCATTTGATAGCATGCCAAGGAACCACTGGGACTCTTGGTTTCCTACTTCATCTGTGTCAGGGGCCACACTGCCTGTCTGGGGTTGGCTCACTAGGGATGAGGAAACAGCTGCCGTCTCTGCAGGCTGCCCTGAATAAGCTAAGCACTGCCGCTCCAGCAGGGAGTGGCAGGCCTACCTCTCCCTGCAGCGGGGAGCTAGGCCTGAGCTCTTCTCGCCTAACCTGTCCTGCACCAGGGCAGCCTGGGCCAACTCATGCCAGCTCCAGGGGCTGCTGAAGACATGGCCTGGAATCCTTCCTGCCTCTATATCTGAAGATCAAGGTTACCACAGGTTGCTTGGGAAGGAAGTGTGTACATCCCTGGCAAGCCCAAGATTCCACGCCTGGGCAAGAATAGCTGAAAACCTTTAGGCCACATATATGTATCATGAAACCAGCCCAAAGTTGCTTGTGCTTCTGACCTCTGAAACTACCCCCAGAGTGCTTGAGATTTAAAGGGCAAACTTTCCAAAAGTGAAATGACAAAACTCTTGTTTCTCTTACAAACAGCTTTCCTTCCTGGGTTTCTCTACTTGTGATTATGCAAATTATACATTTAAGCATAATCAATACTTGTCTCTCCTGGAACCTGATCAAGCTGGGATCCATCCATAAACAAAGACATTACATAGTTAAGAGATAGGCATTTAAGTGGAGACAACTCTGTCCTTACTCTTACTAAAAATTATTGCTTTTTATAGAAAATTAGGTATAGGCTATATTATAATAAAGTAGAATTTATGTTTTAAAAAATGCTTTCCTTCAAACTCCCGTAATTTTTCTCCTAGTTCTTTAATCCAAGTACATGTACTTTCTTCTCCTAAAATGCTACATATGAACAGATGTCTCCAATGTTTGAGAAGCCTGGGGTTAGAGCACTGGTCTATGGTTCCTCCTCTTAGCTCTGGGTCCTGTGTTACCAGGAGTCTCCTGGAGGTCTCCCAGGCATTAGAGTTGAAATCCCAACCCACACCTCCAGATTCTTTTGACAGCTACCCTTTAGCCTTCTCTTGGCCCTAGGAGTATACACTTGTGATATGATTGGTCTCCAGGAGGACAGATAGGAAAAAGGCCTGCACAGACTTAGGCAATTAAGTAAGGAATTCCAGGGTCCCAGGAACCCTGAGCAGGAGTGGGGATGTGGACAGTGGGTGGTTACATATCTTTGGAAGCCTGAAATCAAAATCCTGCTCTTATGGCCCTCTAAAGTGTAGGGTCCAGGGTAGGGACCTAGGTTGCCCTGGTCCAAGAGTGTACTGTATCTGTAGTATCTATATAATGCCTGCGTGTATGTTACATAAGGGAATACCTTGGTCTGGACATTCTGTCAACACGTGTCCCACACAAATCTGTCAGAGATTTCAAGGTTCGAGGCGGCAAGAACTAGAGAGAGAACATTTTCTTTGTGTGGCACCTACTTTATTTAGGCAGAGATACCTCTTGATGTTGCAGTGCAAATGTGATCATGTCAACTCCCTGCTGAAAGCCTTAAAGGGGAATAAGGGACTATTTATTTGGAAGTCATTGTATGAACAGGTTGTGTGATACTATTAAAAAAAACACATGTCAAAAGAATCTCACCAACCAAGATTCAGACAGAAGATTTGGAGGTTTCTAAGTCAGTCTCTTGCACTTTTCCCCAGGCTCCCCCTCTTCCTGCCCTGCTCACCATCACATAGGTAGTACTCAGCACTTCCCTCCTCTGGAAGCCTTCCTCAAGCTCTCAGTCCAGCCAGGTGCACCTCCTCAGGGCTCCCACAGCAATTGCTCCCCGCTCATCAGACTCCGCACTAAGTTGTTGCACCCTAAGGTCAGGCCCTGTGTCTTATCAGCACTGCCTTCCCAGGGCTCATCCTGGGATTTGGCACATGCTAAATTCTCACTAAATGCTTCTTGCCTGATCACCAGCAGCAATACGGAGTTACTTTTATAGCTCTTCCCTACCAGGGGCTCTAAGACTACAGAATTCAAGCAAAATTTTAACTCCTGAAGAGAGGCATGGTCTGAGATTAAATCAAACACCTGAACACATAGCACCACAGACATGGATACCATTGGGGGCACATATGGATGTCACATATGCGTACTCTGAAGTTTTTTAATGTCATTCATTTGTAAAGTTGACCTCAGGTTATATGCCTTTAAAAAGGGAAGCATTTCTTAAAAAGATGGCAATCACGCTTTTTCAGAAAGAACGTATACGCACCCATACACACACGTACTTTACCTGCAGATCTCAAAATTTTACCCTAACTGAAACTAGATTGAGGGTGCTAGCGACACCTATCAGAAACTGTTTCTACTTATTTGAAATCTGGCATACTATTATCTATTTTAAGCAAGGCTAACTACATGGGGCAGATGTGTTACTTCAAGAAAACTGAACGTTATGGGAAACCAATCGTCTTTTGACATGAAACCATGGAAGATGTTATTTTTACCTGCAATCCAGGACTACTGGTAGAAATATTAAGCACTGGACAATAATACCCAAGACATTAAAAATAATACTGAACAACTGCAGGGGTCTGATAACTTTGTTAATCTTACTTAGAGGCATCTACAAAGGAACAACACCCTCAGTGGAGTAAGTGATTAGTCCAAACTGTAGTGACCTCTGAGGGAATGCCCCTCCCGGCCTCGTTTACTCTGCAAATTTTCTTGGAAGAGTCAGGAAAAGAGGAAGCTTATGCAAAGGAGGAGGGTCTGATTTCTGCTTCCACTTCCACATCACACCTCTCGGTTTCCGACCTCCTTCCCGCTCAGAAGGCCGTTTGTGCGTCCCAGGGCTAGGGCCTCAAAAGCAGACACTGCTACAGCTGCATCCCAGGTAGATCTAGTGGCTCAATTTGAAAGCCAGCAGCTTCTTAGTATTCTTTCCTCTGAACAATCGAATGACCTCTGTTGCCACCAAGGACTGAGGTCCTCCTCGCAGCTTCTGGGGCCCAGATCAGAAATTGTGCTACACGGTACAAGCTTGGGCCTCACCCTCTAGGGCAGCCAGACCTTCATAAGGAGGACTGGAGTCAAGAACTAAAGGATTTCAGAGGTTTCTCACAAGGAGAACTAAAACCCAAACTACAAAACTGCCTGGGCAACTTCATCTTTCATCTTGTTCAGAAAGATACTTGGTTCCCCAAGTTCATCTTTTATTAGAAATCTCAAAACAAATCACAAGCAAACTTGCTCTGTGCACTGTGCCCTGAATGGACATTTCACTACCTACCTACCTTCCATTCTCCAGCCCCATCTCCCTGGACCCAAGGTCCCTGCTCATCCATAAGTGTTCACTGACTATGCTGCAAACGGTCTCATTTTTCTTTAAATTCACTTGCCTATATGAATCGTTAAAGGAGGCAATTAATCACCACTGAACATTGGAATTATTCAAAATCATTTGCATCTCAGCAGCTTTCTCATACTACAGCCTTACACTGTTATTTGACCTTTCCTGTCTTGCCCTCCCCACTAGATTGTCAGCCTCCTGAGGTGAGGATATGTCTCTCTCCTTTAATTTTCCACACAGTAGGTCCTTAAAATTACATTTTCTGAACACCCTGGGATGAGGGTAGGGGGTAGCTTGCAGGAACAAACAGTAATTAACAGCTCTTCCTTGCCCATTCTCCTTCTCAGCTGGGGCTGCCCTGAACGGAGCCATTAATAAATGTTCCACTCCCTATTGATAATAAGTGTTAAGACTCCCCCAACTAAACCAGGTCTGAAAAATTGTGGGCAAAATTTTTGAAGATCACCGCAAGTCCAGGCATAAAGGGGGAGGGCCCAGGAGGTAGCAGTTACCAGAGGGTCTGTGAAGGTTATTATATATACATGCACACGTGCAGAGCCTGCCCCAAAGGCTCTAAGACTGGAGGAGGATTAATGGGACTAAATCACCTAAATCTGACAGACTTTCACGGTGGCAGAACCAGTTCTGAGCTTTCTCCATGCTCTTGCCTACAGCAGGGCCAAGCAACTACTCAGTTTAGATCCCTAAGAAGGGGCGGTGCCTCTCCTCGGCTATTGGCCACCAGTACAACGGTGTCAAAAACCCAAGCACGCAACAGCCAGGATGGCTTGATTTAGCCTCTTCTGACAGTAGCCCACCGACAGCTCTTGGCAGCCAGCCTTGTTGCTGCCAGAAACTTCCCGTAGAACGCTGGCAGGTTCCGTGCTGCCCCAACTTCTTGCAGGGGACCACCTGGAAGAGCAAGTGTCTTAAAAACGAATAAAACGACTCGCGATCCCATTGCTTCGAAGCGACTGGTGTGCTCGTCTAAAATAAAAAGGTTTCTGTCTGCAAATCCCGTTTGCTCGCCCGGTAATCCACCCCCGTCCCCAGCCCGGCGTGTCCGACTCGTACAGCTGTTTTTAATCCCTACTTTTCTCACTTGGCGTCCCGGGCTCCGGTTCACCAGACGCGGAGCCACTTAGTGTTTCCTCCTCCCCCTACCGGGGTCTGTCCTCCCTCCGCCATCTCCTTCCCCCCACCCCACCCCCCGCCTGCATCCCCGGGGGGCAGAGTGTGGGAAGAACGAATTTCCGCCCGGTTTGCTCGCCACTCGCAGACTTGGGTCCCTTCCGGACGCAGCCTGCACACCCCCGGCTCCTCCCGGGGCTGTTCCACCCAGGCCGCGCTACCGGTCCCGGACTGGGAGCGAGAAGGCGCGGGCTGCGGGGGCCGAGCCGCCCCGGCGCAGCAGCCAAGCCGCGCCCGGAGGAGCTCTTGGAAGGGCTCCCGCCTGCAGCTGGGGAATCCGCTGGCGGGGAGAATCCGTGCCAGGGAATCCAGCTCTCCGGATTCAAGCTGCAAACAAAAAGCTCAGGTCTTGCTCCCTCCCTCCACGGCCCCCCCCGCCCCCGACGCGCACCCGGAGAAAGTTCTGCAAAAATGCAACAAGTAGCACCCGGAGCTCGCGGAGCGCCCTGCGCCGCCTGACTTGGCCAGGCAAAGCCCGCCTGCAGAGACCCGGGCCAGCCACCGGACAAAGGGCGGAGGAGGGGCTGGACGGCGCTGCTAAGTCCGAAAGAGGCCATTTAGCGACTCTGGCCAGGCCAAGGGGAATGCAGAGGAGACACAGAGCCGGCGGGCCAAGAGGACGATCCGGCCGCAGAACGCAGGGCGGGCGGCGATGGAGGCTGCCCGCGCCTTGCGCTTCCTGCTCGTGGTGTGCGGCTGCCTTGCGCTCCCGCCGCGGGCCCAGCCGGTGTGTCCGGAGCGCTGCGACTGCCAGCACCCCCAGCACCTCCTGTGCACCAACAGGGGGCTCCGCGCCGTGCCCAAGACCAGCTCGCTGCCGAGCCCGCAGGACGTGCTCACCTACAGCCTCGGCGGCAACTTCATAACCAACATCACGGCCTTCGACTTCCACCGCCTGGGGCAGCTCAGACGGCTGGACCTGCAGTACAACCAGATCCGTTCTCTGCACCCCAAGACCTTCGAGAAGCTCTCGCGGCTGGAGGAGCTCTACCTGGGCAACAACCTCCTGCAGGCGCTCGCCCCGGGCACGCTGGCGCCGCTGCGCAAGCTGCGCATCCTCTATGCCAACGGGAACGAGATCAGCCGCCTCAGCCGAGGCTCCTTCGAGGGCCTGGAGAGCCTGGTCAAGCTGCGGCTGGACGGGAACGCCCTGGGGGCGCTGCCGGACGCCGTCTTTGCCCCCTTGGGTAACTTGCTCTACCTACATCTGGAGTCCAACCGGATCCGTTTTCTGGGCAAGAACGCCTTCGCCCATCTGGGGAAGCTGCGCTTCCTCAACCTCTCTGCCAACGAGCTGCAGCCCTCCCTACGCCACGCGGCCACCTTCGCACCGCTGCGCTCTCTCTCCACCCTCATCCTCTCGGCCAACAGCCTGCAGCATCTCGGGCCGCGCGTCTTCCAGCACCTGCCGCGCCTTGGCCTACTCTCGCTCAGGGGCAACCAGCTCACGCACCTCGCGCCCGAGGCTTTTTGGGGGTTGGAGGCCTTGCGCGAGCTGCGCCTGGAGGGCAATCGGCTGAGCCAGCTGCCCGTGGCGCTGCTGGAGCCTCTGCACAGCCTGGAGGCGCTGGACCTGAGCGGCAATGAGCTGTCCGCTCTGCACCCCACTATCTTTGGCCACCTGGGCCGGCTGCGCGAGCTCAGCTTGCGCGACAATGCGCTCAGTGCCCTCTCCGGGGACATCTTCGCCTCCAGCCCAGCCCTCTATCGGTTGGATCTAGACGGCAACGGCTGGACCTGCGACTGCCGGCTGAGGGACCTGAAGCGCTGGATGGGTGACTGGCACTCACAGGGCCGGCTTCTCACCGTCTTCGTGCAGTGTCGCCACCCTCCGGCCCTGCGGGGCAAGTACCTGGATTACCTGGATGACCAGCAACTGCAGAACGGGTCTTGCACAGATCCCTCACCTTCGGTTTCCCCGACTGCCGAGAGCAAGCGGCATGCCCTACCCACAGCCCCGGGGGAGGAGGTGGCGCCCCCTGCAGGTGCCCTCGCGGAGGAGCCGCCGCCGCAGCCACAGCCACAGCAAAGGGGTCGATTTCTGCCAGGGGTGGCCTGGGATGGGGCCGCCAGGGAGCTTTTGAGTAACCGCAGTGCCCTAAGGCTGAGCCGGCGGGGCCCGGGCCTCCAGCAGCCGAGCTCCAACGCCGCTGCTGCCGCGGGCCCGGCGCCACACCCCCTGGACCTCCTCGAGAAGCCTGAGCGGAGACGTCCGACTCCGTCGGATCCAGCCCACACGGAGCCCACCCCGACGGCCACGCTGGGCTCTGCGCCAGCCGGCGACCCCTGGCAGCGCGCGGCGAAGCAGCACCTGGCTGCGCAGCAGCAGGAGAGCACCGCCCAGTCCGACGGCGGGGTCGGCCTGCCGCCGCTGGTATCCGACCCGTGTGACTTCAACAAGTTCATCCTGTGCAACCTGACCGTAGAAGCAGTGGGCGCCAACAGCGCCGCGGTGCGCTGGGCGGTGCGCGAGCACCGCAGTCCCCGGACGCTGGGCGGCGCGCGCTTCCGCCTACTCTTCGACCGCTTTGGCCAACAGCCTAAATTCCACCGCTTCGTCTACCTGCCTGAGCGCAGCGACTCGGCCACGCTTCGCGAGCTGCGGGCAGACACCCCCTACCTGGTGTGCGTGGAGGGCGTGCTAGGCGGCCGGGTCTGCCCGGTGGCTCCCCGGGACCACTGCGCGGGGCTGGTCACCCTGCCGGAGCCTGGGAGCCGGAGCAGCGTCGACTACCAGCTGCTGACCTTGGCCCTGCTGGCCGTCAACGCACTGCTGGTACTCCTGGCCTTGGCGGCCTGGGCGTCGCGCTGGCTGCGTAGGAAGCTGCGGGCCAGGCGGAAGGGCGGGGCCCCCGTCCACGTTCGCCACATGTACTCTACCCGACGGCCCCTGCGCTCCATGGGCACCGGCGTGTCTGCCGACTTCTCTGGCTTCCAGTCGCACCGGCCGCGCACCACCGTGTGCGCGCTCAGCGAGGCGGACCTCATCGAGTTCCCGTGCGACCGCTTCATGGACAGCGGGGGCGGCGGCGCGGGCGGCAGCCTGAGGCGGGAGGACCATCTCCTGCAGCGATTTGCCGACTAGGTAGATCCGGGCCTCCAGGGGTGTGGAGACCATCTCACTGGCCTTGAGGAGGGGAGCCACCTCTCCGCGGGCCCCCGCAGCCCACCTCAGGGGGAGATCTCATTTTATCCGACCTCCTCTTTTCCCCCTTTTGTGCGCTTGCCAGAGAGGCCAAAGGGGACAGATGGCTAATTCTGCACCACCTTCCAATCCCAGTGCTCACTTGTGAAGTAAATGGATGGTATTGGTGGTCAAGAGCAAGAGTAGGGGACAAATGGATGGTGGGGTCCAGAGGTAGGAGGCCTTAACGTGCAGACATTGGTGCAGCTATGAGAATGGATGTTTTTGGGGGGTTTTTTTTGGCATTGTAATGCAGTAAGCTGGCCCCCTTTGGGATAGAAAAGGGTGCTCCTTGCTCCCTACGTGACCAGAAAGAGATTTGGATGCATGCTTTTTTTGTTTGTTCAGTGTCAAACAGAGGAGTTTTGTTTCTATTTAAGGAAAAAAGAACTTATTACCATTACAAAGGAGGCTTGGCAACTGACTCCACTGGCCTGGTGGTCTCTGCCAAGAAGGGTGATGTTGTAAACAGGTGGTAAAGTTTAACACACTCGCAGAGGAACTCTTTGTTGGTTGATAGAACATTCAGGAAAACTTAATGTTTAAATAATTAGAGACGCTATTTTTTTTTTTCAACAATGTGAAGAGCTCTAACATTTAACACACTGACCAATAAACTCAAGGACTATTTTAGTTGAGCCGGGCAGTTCAACTATTTTCCTTTTAACATTAACACCACAAAAACTTTTGCTGACCTTGGGGTTAACTAAGATTACATAGTTTCTCAGGAGAAGGCTGCATGCAAGACTTCTCTGTCAGGGTTGCTCCTGTGGCTTTTTAATTTTATGTTTTTAAACCTATATGTGGAAAAGGAAATGTCAATGCCAGACTCGATAGAAGAATGTAACGTGTACATAACCGATGACCCCATAGGGAATGGCAGTGTTCTAGTTCACTTACCACATCTCTGACAACCTGTCGAGATTGGAATAAATGTGATGTGGTACCTCTCACGTTTTCATCAGTGACACGCAGTCGACTGTGCCCTACTTCTCTTGAGTTGCACAGTTAAGTGATCAAGGTAATTTCCTAATATGAAGTGAGCAAAAGGTGACTTGCAATTGACAGTATAATATTTAATCATGTTATTGTCTTTATATGAAAGAGTAGAGGGGGAAAATGTGAAAAAATGTACATCGGTGGTTGTATGTTTCTACTAAAACCAGAAGATTATGCGTACTTAAACCTCACTGTGAAATAATTATATATTTTGCAGATGAATCCCTCCATTACCCAGTGTTTTTTTTCCATGTTATTAAATCTTATCTTTTAGTTAATAATTGCAGTATTTCTTTTAAATGTTTTTGTTTTAAACTTAGGGTTAGGTGCCTTTATTTGTTCAGTTGTTTTCAGCTGTTTGGGTTACTTTCATTCCCTGATATTTATGAAGTAGATGTTTATCACTAAATGTAGTGCTTTGGTTTACATTAATAATTTTGTGTGTGGTCAAAAAACGCAGTCACTTGGAAGATGTACAGGATGGTTGTATTCACCGTGGTTATAGATTCATTGGCAGTGGGGTGCCGGGGAGGCCACTGCAAAGGTGCTAAGGCTAACAGTGAATCTTCTGTTTAGGGCCTTAAGCCCCCGAGGGTCCTGAAGACTCAGGGAATCTATCATAGTCCAGGGATCCTTCAACCCCATTCCACTCCTTTCATGTTTGGCCTCCATTGAGCCAGGCCTGCCGTTGTCCCAACAGCTGAGTCGGGACACAGGGATTTAAATGAGCTGATCTTTGTTTATGTTCAGATGAGTAAATGTCCAGACCACTTAAAGTACAGCTGTTTTTCTGGCAGTCTTATCTGTGGGGTCCAAACTTAATAAGCCACAGGAAATAGACTGTTATTCTTAGTTTGCTGCCAGGGCTTGCTTCAGATTCCAAGCGTATTGGTACTTGGGAGAAGTGTAGTTGTTTGCTCTTATGTGCAACCTTTTGGTTATCTTGCACCTTTTGTGCTCCTAGCTTTTTCATTCAGAGAGCAATTGCATTTCTTAGCTCTTGCTTTTACACAGTAGTGTAATAAAGTGAGTCCCATTGAAAGTCTGAACAAGACCTCTGGTTCTTCCCACCACCTACCCTTTCAACTGCAAAAATCACTGAAAATGCTTAATGCCTAAATCCATGTAAAAACACTTTCACTGGAAAGTCTTTCAGTGGGAAATGAATAAATGTTATACATTGTTATGTTCAGTTATGTCAATAAACCCACTTACTAATGGAGATGTTTTCTTGTTGGAGTTTCCAAATATCTTATACCCTTTGTAATGGTACACTGCATTTTTCTACAGCAGTTTTCATCAATGAAAATGAAACATAAGCTGCAAGTCTTTCCTCTTTCACTCTTTTAATTTCCATTTCCACAGTAGAGTGTGGACTTAATTTTTAAGAAATGCTGTGTGGCCTTCTAGCCAAAGAAACAGTGAGATGACTCTAAAAGCAGGTGGTCAGCTGTGGTGTGAAAATGCTGTTAAAACACCAGTGACAGCAAAATGATGGGTCTCAGCAGGATTCAGCTGTTTAAAGGACACTGAATTAGAAGTCAAGCCCTTTGACTCTCATGGTCAATGAGAAGGAATTACCTTGAACTGGAGGCCATCTTTGCCATTACGAAGTACATGAAAAATAAAATTCCTAAAGAAAAAAAGAATAAACTTTGTAAGAGGTAGGAGTGTTCAATTAAAGAGCCATTGACACAGTCTGGAATGTGTTGGGGTCCTCGGCTCAGCCAGTAAGATTATTGCTTTCATGAGGGCAGATCATTTTGTGATGCTGCCAGGTAATAATTAGCGTGTGATCAGACCACCTTCACTGATTTGCCGAACACCTGGTTTTCACCAGAAGTACAGTAACATGGGCAGCTACTGTATATTAAGAAACTATTACGGTAGACACTGGATTACCCGGTGTTTGTACTTAACCACTCCCCCCTTTGCCTCTGAAAGTTGGGGATAAGTGATAATGAAGCATTCTCATGTCAGAAATGTATTCAAAATTCCAGACCATGACCCGGGATGAAGACAGATTCCTACCCAGCCTCATATCTTCACCATCTCAGAGAATTATAACATCACTAAAGTTCAGAATGATTTTAAAGTGGTGAAAGAATTTTAAGTCGTCTGAGATTGCATTCTTTCCATTTACTTAATCTCTTTGTGCCTTAGCTTCTGCAGCAGTAAAATGGGAATCCTGGGTCCTGACTCCATAGTGCAATTTTAAGGAATAAATGGGTAAAAAGTGTTAGCACCGGTTACAGGGCAAGTGTTCAATAAATATTAGATGTATTATTGGTAGCATGACAGTTGTATGCTACATTTTAGAAGTTTCACGGCCAAGGCATTCTGCCCTAACCAATTAGAAGATTCATGTAATGAGATTAAGGTGCCTCTCCCTTCCCCTTGTTTTGTTTAATTGAGGCTCTTCTATAATTTAGTGTGGAAGGATGGCTCTTGAAATACTTTCTCATTACTTAAAAAAATGAAGTGAATATGCTACTACTTGAGCAAACTTTCCTATGTTTAGTAAACTGTTGGCGTAAGTTAATTCATCCTTTAGATAGGAACTAAGGCTGTGTAAATGGTCTTGCTTACCTAGGGCCCCTCTTCCTGTTAACTTAGTGATAACATTTCCAAGTGTCCTTTTACTCTTAGTTTGCTCAGAAGGATACTTTGCACACACAAGTGCTTTTATCCTAGGGATTTCAGGTCACTTCGTCCTTCTCTATCATGTGGCAAATAGTGTTCTTTTCATTTTGCACGAGAGACTGAAGTATTTGGAGATTATACTTACTTATATTGACTACTGAAATAATTAGGAAAAAATGTAGCTTCCTGAAACCTGGTTGCTTTAACTTGAGGCAGACTACCAAAATATCCCATTACATATGTTTGAGAGATTTTAAGCTCCAGGCAATGTGATTCCGTATGGACACAGAAACGTGGCTTTGTAATTTGGCTGTGAACTGGCATCGGACACTAGAGAAATAAATTGTCATGTGCCAACATTGCAAGCAACAGCATCTCCTGGCTGTGTAACTTCATAACATTTCTTTCAAACTCACCAAAGTTTCATAAATGCTAGCTCTGTGCCATAGTTAATGCTGAGACAGGCAGCACTGTTGTATGTTTAGACCAGCTGTAGCCAAGTAGCAATTATTCACCTTTCCAAGTTACAGTTTTTGGTGAAGTAATGCTTACAGCTGACTGTATACTTAACTCTTAGTATATGTACACTGTAGCATGTGCAGACATACTTTTAATGGTGACCACCCTCTTACTCCTTTCTTTCTCAATTGTGGTGTCTTTCTAAGGATTTTTATTTTAGGAAATTAAACCGAGTGCAAATAATAACAAACACCCATATTAGCACCACTCAATGACAGTTAACATTTTGCAATGTTTGTTTTCAGCCTTAATAAATGTCTTTATTGACAAAACCCCTGATTTCCTTCCCCACACTCTGTCTTCTAAAGTGACTACCACTGTGAGTTGGATATGTGTCCTTCTAACAGTCAGTTCTCCTTATTCACAGAAGTTATGTTGTATAAGGTCACAGCAAACATTGAATTAGCAAATACTGAACCAGTGATCCCAGGAGAAATTCAGGGTTAGTTTCCTGTGAGCCTCTGGTCACAACATTTTCATCAGCCTATCAATATATACCCTTATTTTATGTGTGTTTCTGTTTAAAGACACCTTATTTAATATATATAATTAATTTATTAACATTGAACTCATGCCCAACAGCACCATAACTTGTGCCTGAAGGAAGTGTATCTAACTTGTGTGTTTTCCCCCTAAGACACGTCACAGCCTTTCTGCACTTAGGGACATTAGCCTGCACTTCTGCACTGCGCTTGGGAGCCCTTTTAAACAGCAAAATTACCAACAAAAAGCAGGAAAATGCAAAAAATGTGGCACTAAGAAGATCCCCTTCTTTTTATGGCTAAGTAATATTCCATTATATATATATATATATATATATATATATATATATATATACCACACCTTCTTTATCCATTAATCTGTTGATGGAGACTTAGGTTGTTTCCATGTCTTGGCTACTGTAAATAATGCTGCCATGAATATTGGGGGTGCAGGTATCTTTTCAAGTTAGTGTTTTTGTTTTCTTTGAATAAATACCCAGAAGTGGGTAGCTGGATCATATAGTAGTTTTATTTTTAGCAATCTTTTGTCTTTTAAATGGTAACCACATCATGTGGTTGTATTGTTGATGATGGTGGCTTTGGGTGTGTGTGTTGAGGCTGGAAGTGGGAAGGGTTTCTTTTAAAACAATTTTAGTTTGATATTTTCTGGTTATTCTCTCTGAAGTGTTTTGCTCCCTTGCTACATGTGCAGTATCTGTATATTTCTTCTTTAGGACTGCTTATCATACATTTAAACTGTACCTATTTGTGTGTCTTTTCTTACCTTTGCACACTTACTACTTCCCCAATTCTCAGGAAGGGCTCCACAAAGAAAAAAGGGCTAAGTACATCCCTGGGCTAAGTATATCCCTGACCCCACCTGCTCTGGAACCACTTTTCAGAAGATGTTGACCTCTGCTTCCCATCTCTTTTGAAAGACTTTCTGACACTCTTTGTGCCAAGGAAAAGGGTGACTTGCTCTGAGAAGAATATAGTTTGCTTCTTGGAACATCTCATTTATGTGCTCTTAGTGCGTTCACACACCTTGTTTGGTTGTATGCTTTTTCTATTTCTGTTGTGATTGCTGGACACACACACACACACACACACACACCAATTTCTGTTTGTTTTTGCCTTGTGCTTAATTCTTCTTAGGCTGTTCTTTCTTATACCTTGTTGGTGTCTCTCATTATAACCATAGTACAATTATCAAGATCAGAAAAGTTAATGCTCATAAAATGCTATTGTCAAATCTACATTCCATATTCAAAATTTGTCAATTGTCATAATAATGCCCTTCTTAGCTATTATGCCCTTGGATCAATGTAGAATCATGCATTGCATTTAGTTGTCATGTTATTCTCTCTTTTTTTCTTTCTTTCCCTCTCTTTCCATTTTTCAGTTTTGTTTTCTTTTTTTTTAAAGTAAGGTTTATTGAGGTATAATTTACGTAGAGTTCAATTTACCCTTGAGTACAGTTCCATTCGTTTTCACAAATGCATACAGTCATGTAGCTACCATCCCAATCAAGATATAAAGCATTTCCATCGACACAAAAAGTTCCTTTTTAGTCAATCCCCTTCCCCCTGACTCCAGCCATGGGCAATTACAGATCTGATTTCTGTCCCTGTAGTTTTGCCTGTTCTATAATTGCCTATATATGCAATCATACAGTATGTTGCATTTTGTGTCTGCCTTTTCCCCTCATCATAATGCTTTAAGATACATCCATTTTATTGTGTGAATCAGAAGTTCATTCCTTTCCGCTGCTAAGTAGTATTCCATTGTGTGGATGTACCACACTTTGTTTATCTATTTGCCAATTAATGGATATTTGAGTTGTTTTCATTTGGTGCTGTTATGAACAAAGCAGCTAAAACGTTTGCATACAAGCCTTGGTATGGAAATGTGTTTCATTTCTCTTTAGTAGATTCTAGGAGTGGGATTGCTAGGATGTTTGGTAAGTGTGTGTTTAACTTTATAAGAAACTACCAAACTGTTTTCCAAAGTTGCCCTGCCATTTTGCATTCCCACCAGCAATGTATGAAATTTCACGTTGTTTTACACACTTGTCAGCACTTGGTTTTTCCCTGTTTCAATAAAGCCATTCTATTAGGTGTGTAGTATTCTTTTATTTGGTTTAATTTGTATTTCCCTAATGACTGATGATATTGAGAATCTTTTCATGTAAGTATTTGCCACTTGTGTATCTTTGGGGAAGTGTTTGTTCAGATCTTTTGTTTTTTATTGGGTTCTTTGTATTCTTATGAGGTTAAAAGAATATGTGTTTTGGATACAAGTCCCTTGTCAAATATATGTTATGCAAATATTTTCTCCCAGTCTGTGGTTTACCTTTTCATTTTCCTAGTGGTGTTTTTCTTTACATTTAGGACTATAATCCATTTCAAATTGATTTTTATATGGTGTGAGGTATGAATCCAGCAAAGTTAACTTTTTTTGTGTGTGTGTGGTAGGCGGGCCTCTCACTGTTGGGGCCTCTCCCGTTGCGGAGCACGGGCTCCGGATGCGCAGGCTCAGCGGCCATGGCTCACGGGCCCAGCCGCTCCGCGGCACGTAGGATCCTCCCGGACTGGGGCACGAACCTGTGTCCCCTGCATCGGCAGGTGGACTCTCAACCACCACGCCACCAGGGAAGCCCATAACTTTTTTTTTTTTTTTTTGCATAGGTATATCTACTGGTCCAGCAACTTTTGTTGAAGAAACAATACTTTCTCTATTGAAAAATCTGTGCAACTTTGTTGAAAACAATCTGTTGGCCCTATGTGTGGGTCTGTTTCTTGACACTCTATTCTGATCCATTGATCTATATGTCTGTCTTTGTGCCAATACCAAATTTTCTCGAAATCAAGTTGTGTGAATCATCCAAATTTTCTCCTTTATCAAAGTTGATTTTGGCTGTTTAGCTTTTTTAATTTTCCATAAAAATTTTAGAATCAGCTTGTTATTGCAACCAAAAAAAGTTAAAAAGCCTGGTGGGATTTTGATTTGGATTGCCTTAAATTTATAGATCAGCTGGTGATAATTGACATCTTAATACTGACTCTTGATCTGTGAATACAGTATATCTCTCAATTCAGTTCGTTCTTTTAAATTCCTCTAACAAATGTTTTATAATTTCAGCTTGCAAACCTTGCACCTATATTGTCAGCTCTATCTCTTAAGTATTTCACATTTTTGATACTTTTGTAAATGGTACTTTTTAAAAACTTCAATTCCCAGGTGTCCATTTCTAGCATATAGAAATCAAATTGGTTTTTAGGGCTTCCCTGGTGGCACAGTGGTTGAGAGCCCGCCTGCCGATGCAGGGGACACGGGTTCGTGCCCCGGTCCGGGAGGATCCCACATGCTGCAGAGCGGCTGGGCCCATGAGCCATGGCCGCTGAGCCTGCGCGTCCGGAGCCTGTGCTCCGCAACTGGAGAGGCCCCAACAGTGAGAGGCCTGCGTAACGCAAAAAAAAAAAAAAGGAAACAGCAACCCAATGTTGAATAGAGGTGGTGAGATAAGGTTTTCTTGACTCATTGCTAATCTTAGGGAGAAAACAGTCAATCATTGACATTAAGCATGAGGTCAGCTCAAGATTAGTTAACAGATTCCCTTTATCAGAATGAGGAAGTTAGTTTGCTGAGTTTTTATCATGAAAGTATGTTGAGTTTTGTCAGTTGCTTTTTCTCCATTATTGAAATGATCATATTATTTTCCTTTTTAGTTTGTGGATATGGTGAATTAACATTGATTATATTTGAGTTGAACCAATCACAAATTTCTAGGATGAATCCCACTTAGTCATGATATGTTATCATTTATATGTATTGCTAGTTTCAACTTCTCCATATTTTGTGAAGAAGAATTTTTTCATTTATGTTCATAATGAGTATTTGTTTCTAGTTTTCTTGTAATGTCTGTGTCTGGTTTTGGTGCTATGCTAGCTCCATAAAGTGAGCACTGTTTCTTCCATTTCTATTTTCTGAAAGAGTTTGTGTAGAATATGCATTATTTCTTCCTTAAATGTTGGTGGTTCACTTCTTTGCCTGAAGTTTTCTTTGTGGGAAGGTTTTTAACTACAAATTAAATTTCCTAAATAGATATAGGACTCTTCAGATTATCTAATATTATTGAATAAGCTTTGGTCATTTATGTCTTTCAAGGAATTTGCCCATCTCATCAAAGTTATCAAATTTATTGGCATAAAGCTGTTTAGACTATTCTCCTATTATTCATTTAATATCAGTAGAATCTATAGTGATGTCCCCTATTTCATTTTGGATATTGGAAATTTGTGTCTTCTCCTTTTCGGTTTGGCTAAAGGTTTGTCAATTTTATTGATCTTTACAAAGAGTCAGCTTTTGATGTCATTGACTATTGTTTTTCAGTTTTATTGATTTATGCTCTTATCATCATCATCATTCTCAACTTTCTCCTTGCTTTGGATCTCTTCTTTTTCTAGTTGCTTAATGTAAAAGCTTTAGATCATTGTGACCTTTTTTGTTCTACTAATATAGTCATTTAGTACTATAAAGGCTATCAGTTTCCCCACAAATTTTGTTATGTTGTATTTCAATTTTGATTCAACTGAAAATATTCTCTGATTTCCATTATGGTTTCTCCTGAGAAGTGTGTTGTTTAATTTCCAAATATTTGGAGATCTTCCAGATATCATTCTGTTGTTGATTTCTAGTTTGATTCCTTTGTGGTCAGAGATTTCAATTCTTTTACACTTGTCGAAATTTGTTTTATGGCCCAGAATATTTTCTATATTGATAAACGTTCCATGTGCACATGAAAAGAATATATATTCTGCTATTTTATGTAAAGTATCTAATAAATGTAAAGTAAAAACGGCTGGTTGATAGTATTGTTCAGCTCTTCTATTTCGTTGCTGATTTCTTTTGTCTATCTGCTCTATTACTGAGAAGGAAATGTTGAAGTCTCCAATATAATGTGGATTTGTCTGTTCCTTTCAGTTATCTCAATTGTTTTTGTGTATTTTGAAGCTCTATTTTGGATTGTTTTTTCTTATTATCTAACAAACCCTTTGCATTATGTAATGTCTCTCTTTATCCTTGCTAAAAATATAGCCAGTTCAGTTTTCTTTGGGGGAAATTATATAAACGTTTATATAAAATAATATATGTACTTATATATAACATTATATGTTTTATAATACATACATATATTCTTATTTAAAAAAATCATTTCTGGTACTCTATAATTATGAGAGTAAGTCCCAGTTTCCTTCTACCTGAAGAACTTCCTTTAACATTTCTTGTAGTTCTGTTGGCAATGAATTATCTTGTCTTTTGTTTTCAGAAAATGTCTTTATTTTCTGAGATATTTCTTTGGGGGTGTAGAGATTTCTTCATTGACATTTTTTTCTTTCAGTACTTTAGAAATGTTTCTCTATTGTCTTCTAGCTTGCTTAGCTTTTGGCAAGGGGTCTGCTCTAATTACATTGGTTTCTCTATATAATGTCTGTCTTTGTTCTAGCTGCATTCAAGATTTTTCTCTTTAAGTTGTCTTTCAGCAGTGTGCTTGTGATGTGTCCATGTGTTTTAAACATTGTTCAAACTGCTTAGGTCTCTTTGAGCTTTTTGCATCTGTGGTTGTCTTTCAATAGTTTTAGGAAATTCTTAGCCATTTGAAATAGTTTTTCAAATATTTCTTCTGCTCTGGTTTCCTTCTCCCTTTTACCTGGAAATCTAATTACGTGTATGTTAGACCACTTGTTATTGTGCTATGTACCTCTTGGATATTCTGTACTCCTTTTTCTTTTACACGTTTAAAATCTTTGTAATTCAGTTTAGATAATCTCTATTGGCCTATCCTTAAGTTTACTAGTCTTTTTCCAACTGGCTCTAGTCTGCTAATTAGCCCTTCAAGGAATTACTCATCCCTGATACCTTTTTTTCCCCCTAGCATTTTCTTTGGTTTCTTTTTCTTTTTTAATAAATGCTTTTTAAATTTAATTAATTAATTAATGTATGTATGTATGTTTTTTTGTCTGCACTGGGTCTTCATTGCTGCACACGGGCTTTCTCTAGTTGCGGCGAGCGGGGCTACTCTTCACTGTGGTGTGCAGACTTCTCATTGTGGTGGCTTCTCTTGTTGCGGAGCACGGGCTCTAGGGCATGCGGGCTTCAGTAGTTGTGGCACATGGGCCTAGTTGCTCCATGGCATGTGGGATCTTCCTGGACCAGGGCTCGAACCCGTGTCTCCTGCATTGGCAGGCGGATTCTTAACCACTGCGCCACCAGGGAAGCCCTGGTTTCTTTTTAAAAATGTTCCTCTCTGTTGAAATTCCGTATCTGTTCATTCGTGTCATGTAACTTTCCACTAGATCTTTTAATATGTTAATTCTTAGTTGTAGTAAAGTCTCTGTCTAATAGTTTAAACATCTAGGCATCTGAGTCTAGTTTTATTGATTGCTTTATATTTAAACAGTAGGCTGTTTTATCATGCTTTTTTCTTCTGAGCTTTATAAGTCTTATAAATGAATGCTAGACATCATGTCAGAAGAATATGCAAGATGAAGACAGATAGTATTTATGCCCAGAAGTGGATACAACTCTTCTTCTGTTAGGCTATACCAGTGAATTGAATCAACTAAGTCAGTATTTGAGCTGAGTCTGGATTTTCTTGTTGCTGTTAGTGTACCACAGACTTCAAATTTATTCAGTCATATGCAGATTTATTTGTCAAACAGCATGTTTAACCTTGATTTTTAAAATTGTTTATTTTCAGAAGCATTTATTATGTGTAGTAAATAAGAAATTTCCTTGATTTGACAGACTGTGTTTTTGGAGATTTTATACACCTGGATGTTTTTAAGTTAAGTTTGTGTAATAATTTATGTTAATATAATGCAAATTAGCACCCAGGAATATTTCTTACTTAACTCTTAACCCCCCAACATTATATAAAACATGGAGACTCCTTTCTAAATAAGAGTAATGTGAGATTTCTTTTGAAATGAACAGCTCTATGAATTGGATTACATGCAGGTAGCATCGGAAAGAGTTCAAGTGAAGGAGAGTGAAGAGTTGTGTACTTTTTAAAGCCCTATGTTTGGGGCTTTCAGTGTCAACTTGAGAACATCATCAATCATGGTATCATGAATTCTCAATTAGACATTTTACTATATACTTCATTTGCTTAGGAAGAAGCCCTGTCTTGTAAAAGCCAATGCCTTTCTATTGTTCACATTGAACTCTAAACAAGTACTTTAACCTGAAACCAAACTGATAGAGGAGGAACACAAAGAATTATATACAGTAGGATTCTTGTTTAGTGGAATAATCCACAGATGCCCCACTCCTGGCAAGGATTGTGCAAACCTGATACTGTGTAATAATCACCAGATCTCAAAATTTTAGATAGAAAAAAAATAGCTCATTGTCACAGAGAAAATAAAAAAGCTTAGTTTTAATATTGCCTATTATTAACTGACAACGTGGAATATCTTACAGAAGGGAGATGCTCTATTTGAGATTTTTATCTTTGTTTTTTTTTACGTTGCCAAAACTTTATTTATTTAGTAAATTTTCACAATATTTTTCTTCCAAAGTGCTACACAGTAACAGCAACTAGGCAAGATCCAAAAGGCACTTAGTCTTCCGTCTTCAGTTATTTTCACTGAGCTCTTTTCTAAGAGCTAACTCCAGTATCCAGCAGCTGTCTGGTTTAAGATGCAATGCACTCTCCGTTTTTGCCTTACAGACTCTCCTGTCTAAATCTTTTTTGTTGTTGTTGACATCTTTATTGGAGTATAATCGCTTTACAATGGTGTGTTAGTTTCTGCTTTATAACAAAGTGAATCAGCTATACATATACATATATCCCCGTATCCCCTCCCTCTTGCGTCTCCCTCCCACCCTCCCTATCCCACCCCTCTAGGTGGTCACAAAGCACCAAGCTGATCTCCCTGTGCTATATGGTTTTATATCTGTATTATTTCCTGTATGTAAAGATTTAAAGTGAGTGTTGCATAAAGTGAGTATGTAAGACTCAAGTATTGACTATTTGGGGACAGAGGGCATTTAGTTTTGTTTCAGGCACTATTTTAAGAGCTTTCCCTACACTGATTCATTCAGTCCTCACAGTAACTCTCTGAGGTAGGTACCATTACTATCCTCACATTAGAGATGAAGAGATGGAGGCACAGAGAAGTTACACATTCAGACCAAGATCCCTGAGTGGGGAGGTGTTTGAGTCTTGATTGGAAGCCAGGCTGGCTCGAGTCCTAGCTGTCAATCCTGACACTCTGGGGCCTTGCATGCACACAGGACAACTGATAAAACATCAGGGGATTGTTCTCAAGGTTCACTGCAAACATTTCTTTTTTTCCGTAATACAACACTTTAAAAATCATCTGTAAGTAGTTTGGCCTTTATTGATGCCTGTTTTTCTTAATCTGTACTATACGTCAAGGACAATACCCAGAGTTACATTATTCATCTGTAAATATTTAATGAGAGACATGTAGTCCATCTCACAGCCACAAACGCTTCCTTCTGTCTTGACATGGATGGGTCACTGTCTTATGCTGTGAGGTTAGTTCTTTCCACTGGTTTGTGAGCTCCCTTAGGACAAAAGTCCCATCTTGCATTTCTCTTTGTGTCTCCACAGAGCCTGGCGAGCTTAAAGTAGAGTTCCTGGATACCTGCTTATTAATGAGTGCTGCAAGGCAGCTATTCAACCTTTCCCACTGAGACACACATGCCAGACTGTTCACGTAAGTCATATACACTCGGTGTATCAGGGCAAGTCATTTAATAGCTGTAATTCCATCCAAATGTCCATTTATATGGCAATGGTTGAAAACTGATGGGTGCTCTAAGATGGTATATTTGACTCAGGGTACCATATGATTCTACTTTTTCTACCTTTAATATAGGAACATAGTTCTCAAACAGTGAACATTTGGGAAATTTAACATACATTTCTTCCCTTTGTGTACTATGTACAGATTTCATGTTGCTTAGACTAAATCTGGAATTGTGTCTTATTTATGTTGGTATTCCTATCATCTAATGTGGTGCATTTCACATAGTAGTTTCTCAATAAAAGCCGGTGGATTTTTTTTTTTTTTTTAATTTTAAGCATTAGTCCTATTAGAAGAGAGTTAGGCTAGGAGGAGTTTTCCATCGAAGATCTTTTGGATCTACTGAAGCCTGAGTTTTTGCTTTCTAGGATGTGGAACAGAATATTTTTGTCAACACACTGATGTTATTTTCCACCTAGTCCCCGTTTTCTGGTAACTTCCTCCCCCACAAAATCATGACTAAGACTTTTAAAAAAAATCCAAAGCAAAACAATCATTATGAATTTCTTTGTGCACCAGAAAGACACAATAAGACAAGTGTTTTTGTGAGATAAGGGACATTTCAGCGATATGGTGAAGCATGAATTGTCGTATAGGCAACCAGTCTCACCAGGTAAATGATTATCTGCAGTTCCCAGAGCGAGCAGCTTCCATGGCTGATGGAGCTGCTGACCTCGGCATATTTATCATCATTACCCCAGGGGACAGAAACCAGTATCTATTCTTGTGAATACACATCCATAAAAGGAGACACAAGCTAGTGGAAAAGAATTTGTGTGTATAGGTGGCGTGTGTGTGTGTGTGTGTGTGTGTGTGTTGATAAGAGAGGGGGGGTGGGGAGCTAGAGATGGTTTCTTGCATTTTCTTTCCTCTTTTAACTTTTTTCTATTTTTACTGAAAAGAGAGGATGACATCAGTCTCTCATCTGCAAGCTCAGATTTATAATAGCTACTCCAGTTTGCAAGAGTTCTAGGGGCATAGTTTTCCCTTATAAGGGAGCTGAATAAGGCTGCAAAACATGGATAATCTATGTTATCATCTCTCAGGCTATGATAGCCATCTAATGAGGGGAGGCCAGGGGTGAGGGATGTGACCTTGGATGGTGTTGGTGCTGTCTCCCCCCAGCCCCCTACACCAGCATGGTACTAACTGCTTCCTGGCCTGGAGTTTAGAGGCAAACTTTGGGACCTGAGTTCACAGACACCACCAAGCCTGTTCCATGAAGGTGTTGTGGAGAAGGGGGTGTGGGTAGCAGGGCGCTAGGTGCTCAGGTCACAGTGGTCCTGGAACAAGGTTGAGGAGGTAAAAGAGGCTTTATTTCCGTAACAAAGGGGTTGCCATGTGTTTTGGTTTGCTGGGGCTGCTGTAACAAAGTACCATGGACTGGCTGGCTTAAACAACAGAGATGTCTTTTCTCATAGTTCTGGAGACTATAAGTCCAAGATCAGGGTGTCAGCAGGGTTGATTCCTTCTGAGGGCTGTGGGGAAAATCAGCTCCACACCTATCTCCTAGCTGCTCGTGGTTTTCGGGCAATCTTGGGTTTTCCTTGGCTTGTAGATGCATCAGCCTGATCTCTGACTTAATCCTCGTGTGACATTCTGCCTGTGTCTAAATTTCCCCCTTTTATGAGGACACCAGTCATATTGAAGTAAAAGCCTACCCTACTTCCATATGACCTCATCTTAACAGTAATGACAACTGCGATGACCCAATTTCCAGATGATGTCTCGTTCTAAGGTACTGGGGGTTAGGAGTTCAACATCTGAATTTTGGGGTCAAGGGGGAAAACACAACTCAGCCCCTAACAGAGTTCAACGTGTTGATGGTTGATTTAGTTGGGAGTATTTTTCTTGATTATTACTTAAAGGATATAGGGAAGGGGCATGGAAACAGGGGAGGAAATGGTGGAGCAGTTGCTTTTTCTCTTCTGACAAAAAATCAGGACTTGGGAGACTGAAGCCTGTGGGGAGGAGTAGTAGGATTCCCTAATTGTGCATCAGGATAGTCATGTTTTTGAGGACACAGGCGGTATCTGAGTTGAAATATGATCTGTGGGTCAGAGCACCTAAGTCCCCATAGCTTTTGCAAACTCCCAGTGGTGTATATTTCAGCCACCCAGACAAAATTACTCAAAATCTTTGCCTGATGCCTTCATAAATTTGGTGATGCTCACCTGAGGGGCCTTTCTCCTTTCCTGGGCTCTCAAATATAGTGGGAGCTATTCGAGAAGGATCAGGTCCATCAAAACAGTCCTATCCTTTCAGCCACTTATTTTCCTAGTAGTACAATGTTTTCAAGATAAGTGACCTCTTTCCTTAACAAATGCCAAGGTAGAATGATGTTTCACTAAGACTGGGCGCCGGATGCTTTGTGAGATATCTTGTATGCATTATGTCCGTACTCAGAGAAGCCAATAATATGATTATTCCCATTTTCCAGATGAAGGAATCAAGCCTTAGAGTTCAGTGACTTGCCCGGGGGCTTATAGGCATCAAGTAGCAGTTGATTTCTGTCTGTATTCATTGCACTCCGCCTCCGTGCTGCCCTAAGGTTTTTTGTTGTTGTTGGTTTTTGTTTTTAATAAATTATTTATTTATTTTTGGCTGCGTTGGTCTTCGTTGCTGCATGCGGGCTTTTTCTAGTTGCGGTGCATGGGCTTCTCATTGCGGTGGCTTCTCTTGCGGCAGAGCACAGGCTCTAAGGCTCTAGGGCGCCCAGGCTTCAGTAGTTGTGGCACATGGGCTCAGTAGCTGTGGCACACGGGCTTAGTTGCTCCATGACATGTGGGATCTTCCTGGACCAGGGTTCGAACCCATGTCCCCTGCATTCGCAGGTGGGTGTTTAACCACTGCGCCACCAGGGAAGTCCTGCCCTAAGTTTTTGAAGGTAAATCTTTGAAAGACGTGGATTTTTAAAAAACAAATCTTAAATATCTCACTGAGATAAGAATTCTTTTTTTTTTTTGTCCTATGAGCATCCTGTGTAAAATGAGGAGACTGGATTTATTTAGATGATCACCATGTGTCCATGTAGCCCTAAAATGCATCTAAAGTTATGATTTTTATTTTCCTGTTTTGGATGTAAAAAGGAGAGGATGTAGGCTGTCAATCTGCTTTTTTTTTTTAAGATGGAATTTCAACATCTCCTTGTGGAATTTCCTGGTTCTCAACCAAGTATGTTGATCCCGCCTCTCAGAGCTCGTCTATTTTGGACTGCAGTGGGATAATAACCTGGTTATTTGGGGGGTCTGGTCTTTGGAGCCTCCTATTTTTCTTTTCTTCTGCTCCTACTTCTCCCGCAGATGTTCAGAGCTGACTATGTGCAGCCTCCCTGGCACCCAGCAGTAACCAGTCTCCCTGGCCAGAGAAACATGCCCGCCTTTCTATGCTGAGATCAGCTCCCACTCTGGGCACACCTCCTGTGGGTCAGCCAACAGGCTTTGACTGATTTAGTTCAGGAAGACTCTCTTGTTTGTGGATATGGTAATGACGCCAGTAAAATTCAATTACTGGATCCCAGAGGACTGTAGCAAGCGATAATAAATTAGGAAACATGAGCTTTGGAGTATCTGAACTGAAATTATAATGGGGCTATTGAAAAACAAACAAACAAAAATTCTAAGCATTCATTTAATAATAGATGCTGCTGCTTCCCCCACCAAAAATTAGTTCATCAACTAACCCTTTGTTCTTGTCACAAGGAATATGCCTGAGACACAGCCAAGAACATTTTGTCTTAATTACTTGGTATTATTGTCACCCCCCCAGAGCACACCTGGCTTGGGGGGTAATTGGTACACAGGGAGGAAGCAGCCGCCTGGAGGGGCCTCCCAAGGCCACGGCACTAATCCATGCCGGGCTCACAGATGCTCGCTGCCCATGGCCTTGGGTTTCAGGTTGCCATCCTGGGCTGAAGTTTGAATGGAGGTTGTAACCTCAGAAGGTCCGGCTAGCACTTAACCACTGACATCCATCAAGAATGTCAAGGCTCGCATTGTCTCATTAATTTGAACCAGCTTTCCTGCCCTCAGATCCTTTTTCATTCTTATCCTTTCCACTCTGTCTTTCTTCCTTTGTGAGCAGTTTATAGCCTCCCGTGTTTGTGCCTTCCGCCTGTGAGTTGTGGCCTGGAAGGCCAACTCCTGGGGAAAAGGCACCTTTTCCCCCCTCCATGCCATAAGTGGAACTTGCAGAACTGACCGATGTTTCTGCTCCAATATGAATTTCAAGCGCGTGAAGTGAGAAAAAACATTGCAGGCAGTCTGGATATCTCTGTTTCGCAGATAATCTTTAAGTTAAAATGGTTTGTCATTGCTACCTTCCTTCACTTTATTTCCTTTCTCGTCCAGATGCCAACATCCTAGTGTGCAGCACAGAACTGATGAACAGAGGAGATATGAAAAAGAGGGCAAAGGCGCTAGAAGAAATTTCGGACTTAGCAGCACATTTTCACCTGCAGTAAATGCCTTTTGAGGTATCTACTGAGACCAAGCCCCTTTCTTGGAGAGTTGGTCCTGACCTCCCATAGCACAGGAAGGACTGTGCGTGTGGATCATGCTTAGTTTACGAGACCCCACAAGGCTGGTCGACTCATGGCCCAAGCTGGGCACAGTAGACTCTTGCTCCCGGAACCGGAAAGTGGGCTGGTTGGTTGGTTGGGCCGGAGCTTGGAGAAAGCAGAGCTCTGGAGTTTGGGGACACCATTTTCAGCCATGTGTCCAGAGAGGTAGAAAGCGAGGGGGTGGGGGAATTCTGCCGTGAATCAGAGACGGTGAGGGAAGCAGATACCAGAGACTGCCCATCCCTGGAGAGCCAGGCGAGGCACTTCCTTGATTCGGAGTGACTATCCATTTCCTATTTTCAGACCCTTGTGAAGCCTGATTGCCCTTCATTGGGAACCCTTAGGGTCTCCCAGTAAAGTCTCCCTTTTTACTTTGGTTGCTCTCAGTAGGTTAGTGTGTGTGTGTGTGTGTGTGTGTGTGTGTGTGTGTAAACTACAACATTACCATCTAACATTTCCTTGGGCTTGGATGGTATCTGAGAACAGTGTCATGACTGGCTATCTATCATGAGACTTGGAATACGTAGGCCCCATTACATATGTGTCGAAAGGATGGTTAGAATAGCCCCGGCATCGAGGGTGGTCTTACTGTAGAAGGGGAAACCTTCTATAAAGGATGACCCTCCATTTCCTTTTTGGTCTCCCCCCAGATCTTGCATGTGTCCTCTCTATAAGACCTTGTGCCAGGTGCTGCCTCTTTTTTAAAAAACATTTTTAATTTAAAAAACATTTTTGTTGAAGTCTAGTTGATTTACAATGTTGTATTAATTTCTGCTGTACAGCAAAGTGATTCAGATATATATATATATATTTAATATTCTTTTACATTGTGGTTTATCTCAGGATATTGTGCTATATAGTAGGACCTTGTTGTTTATGGATGTTACCTCTTAAGCTTCAAATCTTCATTACCTCTTCATCTCATTTGCTTCTTGGCCAATGCCTGCGACATGTCCCTCTTCTCAGCACCATGAAGGAGTTTTTTCTAAGATGTGCAGACATGATACAAATTTAATGTATTATTTTATCAGGGGTGAGAGAACCAGCATTTTGTGACACACTATCTTAGGGCTTGTCTCAGTTAGGGGGCAGTTCTTTCCATCATAAAGAGACCAGAAACTTCAGGACATCCGGAGACAAAAGGCAGCCAAAGGATTTTACTGTCTTTTTATTTCCCATGAAATAAGCGCTAAGCAGTGTTCATATTTTACCCACACTGCTTCTTGGCCTCTGTCAAAGGAGGGATTTCCTCCAGTGCCCCAGCTGTGCTGGGGCCTGCACTGGGGTGGCCGGTGGGGAAGGAGGACACAGAGAGGGTTCTGCTCCTGCCACAGCTGTGCTTGTGCAAGCGACCTTCCCTCAGGGCAGAAGCCTGTGGACATGTCCAGTCTGACTCTCTTGTCATTTGGCATGATGAAGGGCAGCTGTCTCTCTATTGTCTACCAGAAAATGAACGAGCAAGCCAATCTCTAAATAAAGGGACACTTGAAGAAGAGATTATACCCCCTATTTTCTTGGTGTTAAGTTATCTTCTGGAAAAAAGGCATGCGTCTTGGTGTAACGTGTTTAAAGAACTATGGTCACAGTTCATTAACCTCACGTTCTCCTTAGAAGGAGAAATCAGAATACAAGGTGTTTGTGCCAATTATAACACATGGCGTGTCAAGCCCTGTGCTAGGTATTTTTGTAGGTACTTCATTTAAATGTTACTATGGTAAGGCCCTATTACTACTAATTTTCTAAGAAGTTAAGTCAGTGCTTAAAAGGTCACATAGCTGGTAAGTAAAAAAATCTGGTAAGAAAAGGCCACACAGCTGGAGTGTGGCCCCAAGTTTGCCTGACTCTTAAAACTATACTAGTTCCACTGCACTCTCACGCCATATTTCCCGAATTTGTCTGCTAAGACTTCTCAGCGTGAGGGCTTGTTGGAAATCCCATCCTGATATACATGTATGTATAACTGATTCACCTTGATGTACAGCAGAAAGTAACAACATTGTAAATCAACTATACTCCAATAAAAATTAAAAAAAAATCCGATCCTGGGACCTGCTACAGATCAAATAAATCAAAATCTTCTAGGAAGAATCTTCTAGGTATAGGAATTCATCCCAGGTGAAGCTTATCAGGCAAGTTAGATAAATGCTGCTGTCATGCCTTAAATGCTTTTTTTTTTCCTTTAACCCAGTAATTCTTGACAAGGTGTGTGCTACAAAAGTCTTTTCTCTTTTTGATAAGCTTTTTATCTTGGAATAATTTTAGATTTACATATAAGTTGCAAAGGTAATACAGAGAGGTCCTATATACGTTCTCTAACCTATTTCCCTCTGATGTTATGATCTTACACAACCATGATACATCTGTCAAAACTAAGAAACTAACACTGATCAGTTATTATGAACTATATGAGGCTACTACTTACCCTGGACACAATAACAGAGAAGGAAAGGGAAAGACAGGACAGCCTGTATTTCCTTTTTCTTTCCTTAATTCTCAGTAAGCAAAAGGCAGAGAGCATTGGTAGAAAGCCTGTGATCAAGAAGCGATTTGAGTTCATTTTGTGCAACATTTCCGCCATTCTGGTAAGAATGAAACACATATGCATGCATGAGCTATGAAACGGAAGCTGTGTAATTTTGATGGTTTCATGTATGAGTTAAATGCACTTCTATTTGCCTTTAAAACTAGCATTGCATTGTGTGAAGATGAACACTTTAAATTTTAAAGTTTTCTTTACTTAGCATGGCATTAAAGAGCAAGTTAATAATACCATAACAAGTTGAGGTAGAGACTAGAGAAGAACGAAAAAAAATTATACTTTAGTTCAACTGCACTTTTTCCCTACCTTTTGGACAAAGGGCCCCGTATTTTCCCTTTGCACTGGGTCCAACAAAAAAAAAAAATAATGTAGCCAGTCCTGTTGCCCCCTAGTCAAGAGCCATTGCCTTAACTTAATGAAGTCACCAGTGGTGGTGGTGCTGGTGGTAACCAGGCAGATGTGTGGAAAGATGTCAGGGACAGAGAACTTTCTGCCATCCTACGCGATTACAGCCATGGAGGGGGCTTACATTAACCAGCCCTGCCTGCCCAGATGGCTACAGGCCTCTCAGGGTGATTCCTACTCTCTGAGCACTCCTGCATATGGCCCAGGGGCAGGAAGATTCCTGCTGCATCTTCTCAGTGGCCAAGTGCTTTTTGATGCAGAAAGCGTAACAGCAAATGCCACATCAGGAAGCAGTTAGACCTTTGACCTGCCCCAGACATGTGGCTTTTGTGTGGACCACTCGCTATTATACTGCATCATTATTTCTGTGCTCCAGTGGGCGGTTTTTCTTGTTTAGCTTGAATATTAAATCAAAGAAGTATCGTCTGCCTCTACCAAACCTGCTAACTCATTCACCAGGGAATGGGGTGTTTTTGTGAAGAGGCAGCACAGTGGATTCGGGACATCAGCTCTAATTTATATCTGAAAACAAGTTAGCCTAATGGAGCAGAACTGTACAGCAGCCTGCCGCAGCAAACAAAACGTGGCTCTGGTAGTTAACAGACACAGTGGCATTCTCCTCTCCTTGGAAATTTTCATTGCAATGTGCCTCTTAGGATAGGGTGTTCCTTTCAAAATAAGCAAGATTTCCAGCTGGTGGTGTGGCTGCATCCTTCCCCAGGGACTGAGGCCATGCTGTGTGACGTGGAGAGATGCTGACCACAGGCAGGAAGAGTAACCCTTCATGTGCTAGGGTGGCTGCTGGCAGCCCTGGGTGTGGACTGGCCCTTCTTGTTCTGGTGAGAGCTGTGTCCCTGCTGGTAAGACATGTGACCAAGGATCGGGCAAGGTTAGTAGGTGGCCAACTCAAACACGCCCCATAGCCCTCCCCTCTGTGAGAATCAGAACAGGGGTCATCGGAACCTCCATCCTCCCTCCTCCTTCCCAGCCAGTGTCACACGGATCCTACCAACTTGGAGTTCTTCTCTCTATGTTCTTGCACTTCACCCCGCTTCCCCAACTCCTTCTAATTTATACCCTTAGAGTGTCTTTTCTGGAATTGTTTCCCAATTGGTCTCCCAGCCTCCTTCTACCTACCTGCTGTATAGAACTATGAAAATGGTCCTTTACAGACTGAAATTTGATGGTTTGGATCCTTGGATTAAAATCCATTGTTTCCATAGCTGTGAGGACAAAGGTTTCCCTCTTAGTATGCGAGGTCCTAAAAGCTCTTTCCAGAATGTTTTTCCCCCAGCTACCAGCAAAGCTCATTCCTCTCTTCCTTCAGAACACGTTTCAAATATTCAAACTGAAAGCAAACACCCTTGACACTCCTTATCTGTCTCCCCACCCCTCATTCCGCCCCCGCCCCCCGCCACTGGTGTGTTTCCATACCGCACAGCACTTGTCAGTTTGTTGGTTGATAGACTCTTATCTTCATTTGCCTCCTTTATGGTCTCTTTCCTCACCTGCGCCAAGATAATTTCTGCCAAGTTGGGTATTTTTCTCTAACTTATTCGCTGCTGTATCCCATCCCTGGCACACTGCCTGGTACACAGTAAGAACTCAATAGTTATGTGCTGAGTGAATTGTCATATGGATCTGAGCCTCACCTACTTCTCTAGCTGTGTCCCCTGGCACCTCCCTAAAACACCCTGCGCTCCAGCCGTGTAAGATCCGTGAAGATCTGTATCACGCTTCCATAAATTTGTTCATGCGGTTCCTTCCCCCTGCAGTACCCTGTCTCCCCTTTTTACACATGCCACTCTCTTCTTCATCCTTCTGCATTCCCCTGGGGCCTCAACAACCCCATCATGCCTTCCATAGTGCACGTTCCACACTGGACCACGCTAAATGGGGCCTGGTTAGTCAGCATCCTCTCCCAGAAATGCTGAGCAACCCAGGACTAGATGGTGCCATTTGGGTCTTTCTCCCCACCTTGATGTTTCAGATGTTTGATGAATAAATACACAAATGAGATGCCCAAAGACAGACAACAAGTTAATGGTAAGGACCAGAGTAGTGCCCAGGTATGCCGGTCTTCCATCCATGGTACTTTATTTCCATCAGAGAACTCCTTTGAGAAGACATTCTGCCAACTTCCTGAAACCCACAATGTAGTTTCTGCACTTTACATCCTCCTTTACCAGCTTCCTGGTACCCAGCCTCTATTTTTTCTTTGAAAAAGACATTTTCCTTCATTTGTCATTCTCCTAATTCCCTACATTAATAACAAGATCACCTGATTAATCAATTTTCACGAAGTGCCTGTTAAAGCACAGAGATTTTAGGCATGAAGGTTTTCTTGAAATTTGTTTCAGATGTTTTGAAGTTACTCAAACCAAAGGAATATATCCTGGCACATTGGCAAGTTTTTTTGGTGTCTGTTCCATGAATACGTTTTATTTTTCACGATGAATTTCAAACACACATAAAAGTAGTAGGGATAGTACAATAGTAGGAATAGTACAAGCCTCAAAGATTCATTACTCGGATAAACAATTATCAATGATTTGCAACATTTCCTTTTTCTTTTTTATTCTTTGTTGAATTACTTTAAAGCTTATCCCAGACATCACATCGTCTTATCCTACTTCAAAATGCCTCTTTTTAAAAAGAAAAACATAAACACAGTATCTTTATCACCCTTTACAAAATTAAGAATAATTCCTTGGAAATATAATACAGTTTTCACGGAGGTGTTTGAGGTGCAGCTTCTCTGCATCTCTCTAATTGTGTAACAGAACAGAAATAACCCACACTAAGGAGGGATAGGGGTATCCATTTTACCTCCTCACACATTTTAGTTGGAAGTTTGAAACGGCCCATACTTTTTTCCCGGATGGATGGGCCTTCCTTGGGGCTTTCTTACTAATCTGGAGTTTTCTCCTGTCAAGGGTCGCAGTAGACTTTGGCTTTGGACAGTTGCGTTCTCTCTCTGGCCCATCCTCAGGCCATGCTTCCACAGTCTAGTCCCTTTGAGGGCTGGCACCTCTGCTCGCCATCTACAGGCCACCTATATGCCGAGGTTAAGTTGAACTTAGATGACCAGGGATTTCTGTTTTCTGCCTTCCTTTTTGGCCCTGGCACCTCATAAGCATAGTGACCAGTTGAGAAGAATAAGGAGAAAGTGTTCAGATTGGTTAAGTGAATAGCATTCAAGTTAAAATGTTCAAGATGCCAGTATCACCTATACCATCCATAAGGCCAGGGAGAGAGCACCAAAGAGACATAGGGTCTGGATGTCGAAACAGATGGCTCTGTTAGCCTTGTCATCCTCCAAGGCCAGCAGGGCCTTTTTTGCTTTACAGGAAAGCCCTTGGCAGTGGGCGTGACCTCCCCACAGGATCCTCTCCTCGCTTGCAAGGGCCGAAGCCCACAGTGCCCATCCCGCTCACAACCTCCCAGATTTGGCAGGGTCCAGCCCCTCCCCCCGCCTGCCCTCTTTCCTCCACCCACCCCTGAGGCTCATTTCCCTTCCTTCTGGAGTACCCCTTGTTTTCCCCGTTGCTAAGTAGCGTGGTGCACTCTGGCAGTGCTGCCTGTCCACCCCTGCCTGATTCAGATTATTCAGATTAACCCTGTGAAGCCAGACTTAGTTGAAAAATCTGGGGCTGTGTCACAGTCCAAAGAACCACATCGAAGCGTCAGTAACAACCCACACCTTGCCTTCCCTAGCAGCCTGTCCTTTCCGGGAGGAGGGAAGCGTGGTGGCTGCGGGCTCCATGCCCACATGCACTTGACTTTGAGTTCCGACCCCCCACTTAGTGACCGAGTGACTCCAGTAACTTCTAGGAAGTCACTCACCCTCTCCAGCTAAGTCTTGGTTTTCTCATCAGTGTTAAGGGGATAATCACACAACGGTTTCTGCATTTGTGTGCTCTGAGGATGAAATGAGTTCACGTGTGGAGAGTGTGCAGGATCGTGTCTGCTGTGTCCTCAGATGTTTCCACCCGCATCTCACAGGTAAACGTCAGTCACATGGTCCCTCCTGACTGCAGAGGGAAGGGGAGCAGAGTTTTGTGGGATATTTGCCAAGCACAGCTGCTTCTGCCACAAGGATGGAAAATGGAAAACCGATGTTGTCACTTGCTGTGAATAAGGGATGGTCATAAACAGATGTAATGAGGACAGTGTATTAAATTCTTGGTAGATATTTTTGCCTGCTAAACATTCTGATTCTTAGGTTTATTTAGTTTGTCTGAGATGTTGGCGGTGGGGGGAGGGGAGAGAAAGAAGAGTTGAAGACATCCTAAAACGTATTAGTACAAATGGAAACTTTCCCCCTGAAGGAATCAGAAAGATAGAAGGATGATTGAAAGAGGAATAACTTTCTCATTATATAATTCCGTGTTGTTTAATACCTTGTCCATGTCCTATCTAAAATCATCTCTCTTTCTCTCTACTTAAAATCTGAGGGAGAGCAGTGGTCCACATGCCACACTCTGGGAAATGCTGTCCTCCTGGGCCTGGGTCCACATCACCCTCCAAGACAGCAGCAAATATTTGTAAGATTTGCTGTGTGCTTGACACTGTGCTCGGGCTGCTATGGGCACAGAGTTCATGGTGACAGTCCCTGCCCTTAAATTTCATAGACTGGAGAGAGAAATAAGCCAGCAGTATACAAAATGCATTTGGGAAGTACAGGTTGTTATTGGAGTGACCCTTGAAGGACAGCAGAGTCCTTTTTGTTTTGTTTTGTTTTTTTGCGGTATGCGGGCCTCTCACTGTTGTGGCCTCTCCCGTTGCGGAGCACAGGCTCCGGACGCTCAGGCTTGGCGGCCGTGGCTCACAGGCCCAGCCGCTCCGCGGCATGTGGGATCTTCCCGGACCGGGGCACGAACCCGTGTCCCCTGCATCGGCAGGCGGACTCTCAACCACTGCGCCACCAGGGAAGCCCAGGACAGCAGAGTTTTAAAGAACAATTCCATAATGTCCTTCTTGTGGTGTGTTTACTGATTTTATTTCCTTTTAATTTCTCTTTCTGTGGTATTAATGGTATTCTATTTGAGGTGAAACCCACTGATAGAAGAAAAAAAAATCAGCTGTTATTTTCTAGATACTTTGAATTTTGTGCCCCTGAGACATCAAACGTCCTTGGAGGGCCACGTGGTAAGAAACATAAAGCTGCTTCAGGCTGTGGGGAAGCTGGGTTGCAAGTCACGGAGAAGGTTCATAACAGTGTCAGATCAATACTACAGTTATGGAACTCACTAAATGGAGGGAGAAGGGCAGCCAACTGCGGGTCTAGCCCAGGTCCTGGTCTTCCTCCCTCTGAACAAGGCAGCACTGACTACATTGTACTCAATTTGTCTTCTTGGTAAAATTAGAGGATTGGACCAAATGTGCATTTCCTGCACACAAATGTTCGTAGATGGAAAGGAAGCTTTCCCCTCAAGCCCCCGCCCCCCCCCCACAGAGAATGGATGACCCTAGAGTTCTTGCCCTCTAAGTTTAGCCTCAGCCATTCCAGCCATTCCATCATTTGTTATTCTGGCACATTTGGGTTCTGTTTTTAGGTACTGGGGAAATAGTATTAACCTCATCACTGTTGTTTTCACTTACATATATCTTATTTAGTACTTACTATGTGCCAGGCACTGCGCCAGGTACTTTAACAATATTAATTTAATCTTATAATAATGGGTACTGTTATCACACCCATTTTAAAGATGGGAAAACTGAGGCATAAGGAGGTTAAGTAACTTGTTCAATATCAGAAATCTAGAGACAGGCAGAGAGAGATTCAGTCTCAGGCATTCTGGGGCTAGAGTTTGCAATCACTGCTCTGCACTGTCTCTGGGCAAAATAGTTGAAAGTGCTAATAATAAGGTGAAACATATAGTAATGACATATAAAATAAGTATTTTTTAAACAATTAAATGATGAGACAATGACAGAAGTTGCACATGCACTTGGGCGAAGCCCTGGGAGAGAAGAAACAAAAAGTGGATCGTGCACTATGGGTGAGAGAAGGGAAATGCCCGTCATGTTTACAGACCTACCGGGCTTTCCATATATTAGCTCATCTGCTCCTCACAGCACCCTTATGGGGCTGGTGCTGTTATCATCCCCATTTTACAGGTGAGGCTAAGTGACTTGTTTAAGGTCACGCAGATGACAAGTGGTGGAAACCCAGACCAGAGTGCCTTGGGGTAGAGTTGATCTCCTGCCCACTGGCTTGGCCACCTGCGGGGACAGGGCCAGGGGATCCACTGCTGTCAGTCCAGGACCCAGGAGTCCGGGTGTGGTGAGGGGGCAGCTGGTGACAGCTTTTCTGGGGACACGGAGGGCTCCCCGAGCGCTTCATCACTCCTGAGATGAAGGAGTCAAGTGCAGTGGAGGGGTCTCGCGGGTCTGGCAGGGATCTGAAAAACCAGCTTATCTGCTCAATACATTTCAGTCAGACTGACAGGTCTACTTAGGGAACAGATGAACAGTGCATAGGAGATGCATATAGACAACAAGAAGAGTGTGCCTGGTTTAAAATGCTGCAGGACTAGATTACATCCCTGGGTAGAAATGCATCTAAAAGCTGTGCTGTCGCCTTGGACCAGGATTCCTCAACCTCTGTGCTATCGACATTTTGAGAAGCAGAACCCCCCTGGTTGAGTTCCACTTCTTTGATCGTGTAATTTGGGTTTATGAGCAGAGAACGCTTCCAGAAATTAGACTGTTTTGAGGTTGAGGAGTTGAGATTTTCTCTAAATTTCCTTCTAATTCTCAGAACCTAGGAGAAAAAATGATGGATTAGCATCCACAGTACTTTATCACTCATTTAATTTTTGATATTTTGGGGAGTGTATGGAGAAGAAGGATTGGAAAGCATACTCAGCACACTTTTTTACAATACCTGTCTGTTTTATTTTGTTTATCTATATGGCTATAATTTCACCTCGGGGTGAGACCAAGCTCTTGTCTTGCACCATATTGCCCTCTAGCGGCCACTTCGTTTTGTAGCGCACAGAAGAAAGGCGCTCCTGAAATTGCTTTTAAGAATGAAGCCAAGGAGGGGACTGGGGAAGTAGGCGGGTGCAAAGAACACTGTAGCTTCTGGCTCAGCCTCGTTGTGATATGTGGACGCCTTGGTCCAGCCGCGCCCGTTCCTCCCCGAGCCCCACCCGGCCTTCCTGCGACCCCACTCCTGCGCATCCCAGCAGCCCATGACCCCTTGCTCCTTCCCGCCAGCGTTCTGGGGCCTCTTCTTTGCGGAGAGAATTCAAAGCTGCTTCCATTTTAACTAAAAAGAGCATCCTGTAGCTAGAAATATCCGACGAGAAGCGTTTTATGAATGCCCTGAAGAGAGTTGCTACGTGAAAAGATATGATTCAGCTGAAAAAATATAGATAATTTGTTGTTTGTTTTTTTTTTAAGCTGGACATCCCCAGGATGTCTTTCCTCCCCAGGGGAGAGCGCTGCTTTGCAAGGGCCCCTGTATCCTCACCCACCTCCAGATCATTTAGTTAATCCCGTGGGACAGGAGCAGCCCAACAAATGCATGTATTTGTCATCTTAAGAGCTTTGGCAAGCCAACTTGAATTTCAGGTAACTAGAGACCATTCTAATGGCTTTCTTCTGTCAATAGGTGACACTGGGTAATTAGTAATCCTATAAAGCTTTTGAGGGTAGCTTTATTAAAAAAAAAAAAGATGAAAACCAAGAGAATGGAGACAAAGAAAGCTACTCTACAGAGTTAAACCTGGTCTTCAAGGAGGATATTTTTAAAAGTAACTTTATATCTACATTTGGGCTTCAATTATATATTTACCTGTCTCAAAATATAATGCTCAAACATCAACCCACCCAAGCTTGGATGGTGAATCCATGATAGATAATTACTTTTTTTGCAAAGGGTGTTTTCTATTTCCATAAAATAAAATTTTATTCAAGACTATGGGAACTAGACTTTCTCTTAACAATTAGGTAAAACAAATGACCCAGAAGTTTAATTGTAGACTAGAGCTATTAATGTAGTTCTGAGTTTAGGCCATATAAACAAAGAACAACAAATAACAAAGAACCTGGAAGGTCAGACATTATGAACAGGAAATTTGCAGCAGCCTTGGGGATGGACCGCAGCTGGGTTTCCTTAAGATTTATAGGCTTAATAGAATAAACATGCACTTGTTTATTTCTACTTTATATGAACATACAGCAGATGAAGACACTCCACTACTTCCTTTAAATGCCCCATATTTGAAAAAAATCTCCCCTTGTCTTTTCTTGTCTCTTAATGTGAATGACTTGATTCAACAGCAGCTTGTGTTTTAAGACCATAAAACAAGCGTAGATGTTTTACTTAAAAAATGGAAAGAATAAGCATTTCCTGTGTGTTTGTTTACATTTCTGAAGCTTGTTTAACCATTTTTCCCTTGTCATTTTACTTAGTATGACTCTGACACCCCAAGTTGACATGAGCCTGAGCCCCAATACTCTGGAGATAGATGCTACCTAAAAGAAAAGATGACATCTATGGAGGTATAAAAGAAGGGTTATCATCAATGAATTTGTCAGCATGATCAGCATAGATGGTGAACCCAGGTAGCGTGGGCCAGTGAAGTTGCTATAGCAGTTACATTACCCATCCTCAGATCCAAGGATCTAAATGACAGTTAAAGCTCTGTAAACACAGCACCCCAGATGACTGGGGGCAGCTACTGTGTGACAAAGGAGACAGGGCTGCTGCGAACTTCCAGAACAAGTGGCTGAGTTGTTTAAGGAATTTCAAGACCCTCCAACTGGGCGGGGGCCAAATAATGCATGATTGATCCTTAGTGGTTAACATAATCGGGTAATTCTAGTTAACAAAATGTCAAAAAAAAAATCACAGGAATAAAGTCTAGATCTTGTCTCTAGCCATACAGAGGCCCTGATAAAGTGAGTCTTTTGGCTTATTATTGGATAGTCTATTGAAGCTGTCCTAAGTGTGCTAGAATTATCAGAAGAGCAGAGATCCAGTTTATTTAGAAGGTTGCTTTTTTAAAAAAATGCTGTTAACCGTGCTGACTCTCCCTCCACGGATCAAACCGACTTCCAACTACATATAATCCTGTCCATTTCCTTCTTCTCTCCATTCCTTTTTTCTTTCCTTCCCTCTCCTTTTCCAGGACAGCTGTGTTTCAGGCACTCTGTTGAGCCATGACAGCCTGAAGATTTGTGAGAAATTGTTTCAGCCTCTTAGGAGATGAGAGGCAAAATATTTAACAAAGGCACAGGCGGGGCAGATCCCGACTTTGTGAAGCCTGAAGCTTATACAATTTGGGGAACTCTCTCTTTAAAAAAACAAACAAAAAAAAGCTATACAATGACAAGTACAAAATTAGGCATGATAGAGAATATTTACTGAGAATGAAAAAATAAATCGCAACAAATTACTAGAAACTTGGAGGCTTCGGTCCTTTCTCTTGAAGACCTCTTTAGGCAGTGTACCAAAGATGCTTAATTAGAAATGCTTTCTGATTGCAACCTGGCTTCCTCTGCTGCTCTGGAGTCCTCAGTGACTCCTAGAACTCACAGTGGCCTGAGCTAAAGAAGCCTTCAGCTTCATTCACTTCTTCAAATTCTACATCTAGTCTCAGGAGCCATCACTCAGAATGGTCAGCAGCTGAAAGCAGCCTGTGGCCATGCAGGAAGGTCCTGAACGGCATCCGAGGGTGCGTCCCGGAAACATGCTGAGAGGCAGTGTAGTTCGTGGTCAAGAATATCGGTCTGGATGTGCTCGGCAAGATGGGTTCCAAGTCCTGTTTGTGCACTTCACTTCTTGGAACCTCTTTTTTTCGTGTCTGTAAAACAAGGGTGATTAAAAGAGGTAAAGTATATAAAGCACACAACCAGGTGCCTGGCATGGAGCAAACAGCCTTTGCCTGATGGAGGGATTTATTTGAAAGTTTGATATGGAAAGTTATTTGTGTGTCTCTTTGCGTTTGTCTCACCCCCCCTTTGCATTTGTCTCCCTTCACTGTTGACTACAGGAGACATTGAATATCAGTGAAAAATCCATTCCCTAGTTAATATTCTCTGGCTTGCCTTTTATGCTGTCTGTCGGATCCAATCCATCATGTATGTAATCAGATTATACATTGCCTTCTCTATGAATAAGAAATGAGGGGATGGTATTTTGTTTTCTGCAGTCCCCTGTCATGAGACTAGACACAGGATGCAGATTTCTGCTCCATGGCTAAAGGGAGGGTGCAGATAATAAATCATTTCACATTTCTGGGATGGAAGACAGGCTCCTTGGGGATTCTGTGATCGTGGAAGCTGTGGTCTTCTTCATGATCAGCACTGTGGATGTAGCCTGTGCTGGCCGATGGGGAATGGATGGAAACTTTAGGATACAACCAGTTCCGCCTGGGTGGGGTGTGGGGAGCACTTGAGAGCCAGAGTGCCCAAGTGGCTTAGGTGAAGCGCCAGTGGAATTTATACTCCCTCTCAGACATCAGTAAGGTGTTAGGACCCCAAATGCTCCTCAGCGCTGCAGAAGGTTTTGCAATTTTCGAATGCCAGGAGCTATCACTTAACTTCTTAATGTTTCAGTTTCCTTAGCTGTAAAATGGGGACAAAAACCCCCTTGCCTGCTTCACTGGAAGAACAAAATATAACAATGCAAGTGGAAATTCCTTGTACATCTAGAGAGAGCGATAAGATATTGCTATTAAAAGCAATAGTATAAGTTAGCATCGTGGAGCCGTTATGCGTAATTTCTTAACTCACTTTTCAACAATGAGATTTCCTCATACTCCTTACATTTGCACTTTGGTGCTGCTTTATTGTTTAGATAGGTTATAGAAATTAATTGAAAACATTAAACTCTACTGGATTCTTTCCTCCTAATTGGGGTAATACTATGAAGGCAATTCATTTGCATATAGTCATGGTCTTCCTGTTTTCACCAGGATTGTTTCTAGCATTTCTCAAGTTTGTGAAATAGCGCCACCGTGTGGTCTCATGGCTTACTGTCTTCACTACTCATTTAAATCTTCGAATTTCTAATTATAAATATTGGCAGATAAGTATCAAAAGTCTATTTTCTGTTTAAATTAAAACACATTTGCCTATATTTACATATAAAATATATGGACGTAATGGAAATTTAAAAAAATTCAGTGGAACCCCCCTTCAGCTGCATTTGTGAACCACTTGTTAGTGAAAGGAAGTTTCCATTTGTCCTTGGCATGAAAGTGATTGAATAATGTTTGTGAGTGATAACAAGCTTAATTTCGGCCACAATTCTGCCTTTGTGATGATGGTAACTAAGAAAATGCACTTTTAAAAGGATATCTCCCCCAATATGCTGATGAAAAAGTACATATGATGTGTATATTCCACAAAATATATTTTATTGGGCAGGGAGTACATAAGGTAATACATCTTTAACAAGAAATAAGAATCAAAACAAAGTTTTAAAGTGTACTTAGCTAGACTCACTCATCTATACGTGAATTAATCAAACAGTTCAAGGCAGAAGCACTTTTGGAAATGACGCAATAACCCTGCATTTGACCGATATTAAATGGAAGATCATGACAAGGATATATTTGTTAGGGAGACTATCACAGCAAGGGATGGTTCTCTGTTTTTTACCATGGGATAAGAGAGAAAATAATAACTAAAAGTTTATTTAGTAATGCACCGTGTAAAGCACTTTACCTGCATTGTTGCACTCAGTAATTGGGGAAGGGGAGGTCAGTCATGTCCCTTTAAAATGTTATAAGGGAATTAAAAAAAAAAACAAAAAACTACCCAATGTGAGCAGAAGCACACATTCAAGCTAGGAGCTAAACAACGGCCTGGCAGTGCTAGGGGCTCAATAGCTTTGAATGCTCTGGGTGGTTGTTGCCCTCTGGTGGCCATTTTGGGAAGTTACTAATTTAACACAAATTTAAGGCAGCAATGATCTCTAGCACCCAGGAAGGCTGTCGGTGAGTGCCAAGTCCTGTCCAGGGAACCTGAAGCCACTGACATGTGACCAGTGAAGTACGACCATGTTTGTTCTCATTAAATTCCTGCTGTAGATGAAAGAGATCATCAGCAAGTGAATTCAGCTCCACCGATGTGTTAGGATTCAATGGGGAATGCCTCCAATGACCATGGGCTGACATGGCCACTGTCTGTTTTCCCATTTTAGCTGTTAAATCAAATGAGAGCAAACATTGAAAACGTTAAATAGATCACCCAGAGGATAAACAAACTGTGGTATATTAATATGATCCATTTACAATGGAAAGCTTCTTTTTGTAATGTATCAGTAACATCACAAATCTGTGCATTTGTGTGTGTGGACACATAGGAAATTCAAGAATGACAGACATGAAATGGTTAATAATCCTAACCTCTGGAGATGAAGATGAGGGCAAGAGAATGAAGACTTTTACTTTATCTTTCATTCATGTATTGACACAAATTTGTATATCTTTCATAATAAAACAATCTTAAAATATACAAATAAAAAAATGAAGATCCAAACATATGCCCATCTGAAACATAACATGCCCTGAAAATAAGGTAAACAGGTTAGGGAAATATTTTATTTTATTTTATTATTTAAAACTTTAAAGTATATATTAGTTTTGGTGGAATTTGTATTAATTCCCTGGTATTTTCCTTGCTTCTTAAGGTGAAATGGAGGAGCTTATCTGACCACAGATCTAAAATAGTTTCATTACCTTTTGAGGAGTGTGACCCAGCAAGGCAAGAAATGTGGATTCCTTCTCCCAAGTTCCAGTTTCGCCATTTCCGTATTTGTTGATCTTGTTTAAAAATGTCCTTTTTAAGGCAAATACTATTTTATAGAGCACAATTACGAAAAGTCACCCTGGTGCCATTTATTTTTACCAGAACTTCGTGTCAAAATATTTAAGATGTTTTTTGAGATCTAGATAGAATACAAAATAACATAAAATAAAAATAGGCACAAGGCATAAGGAAAAAGGAGAAAAGGAAAGGGACATAAAACAGAGCCAGACTGGAGACAGCCCACAAAGCTCCTAAGGAAAATGAAGTTCTGTGAAACTTTTGGCGAATCATAGGTTTAGTTTGGAGTTTGCTAGCAATTGAAACAAAGAAGAAACATGGTAAGTTCCAGGAGTCCCAGGTCCTTAAGACACAAACTAATCAGCAGTGAAGGAGAAACAACAGCTTCTGGGCTGTTAAGACAAGAAAAAATTGTCCCTGCTTGACTGACTTCTAGATCAACTTCAGATGTTATTCATCCCTTGCAGAGGAAGACAGGGTACAAGTGCTGAAACACTCCTTTATCCTGGGGTTGAGGCACGGCAGCTACTGTTAGTTAATCCTCCAGAAGTTCTCATCATCTGTTTTTAGTTGTCTCCATTTTCTGTCTGCCCAGATCTGGACCCCAACCTCCCCCTCTGCTCCCAGGGCTCTGACATTTCCTCCATTTCTTTTGGGTCAGACCGTGCTCAGTGGAATGGCTCTATAAGACTCTTGCATGTTCCTACTCTAGTGATCAGTAATACAGTTGCGCCCCCTCCCCACTTAGGGTATGTGCATTTATATTTTGTTCTCTTAAAGTGGCAGCTGGGAAGATGGGTGTCATTATTCATTTTTTATAACAATTGTTCCATTTAACTCGGTTAGCATCTCCTCTGACTTTTCACAGTATTTACAAATTCTCCTTTGGCCACGCAGATCACAAGTGAACCCCGGGTGATTAAATGTGTCAACTTTATTTAATGCGTGCTAGTGCTATCTTCCACATATTTTATTCTAGACTTGTTTATTTTCTTACAGCCGTCGCCCACTGATATTCAGGGTAGGGTCTACTACGACCCCATCATCTTTTAAATCAATCTTGAAACGAGTCCATTCATTCCCACCAGCTGTCATCCCCCTACTGCCTCCCCCACTTTAAGGGTTCATATAGCATCCAAGTTCACACATAAAAACACATGGCGCAATGACAGACTGTGATGTCCTAACCCAGGGCAATAAATGGACTATTCATCTCATCAACATCTTGGCCTCCGAAGGAGTCTTGAAAGGAAAATAAACAAAGTTGTGAGTTGGTGTAGGTGGAACCCTCCACATTTCCTTTCCCAGACAGCATTAGAAAATTAGGCCAAATGCCCAAAGTGTAGCCACTGACATTTTTTTTTGCTTCTAGGGTTTTCCTGTACATAAGACAGGAAAGTGGTACTGGGTCCATCAAGTTTCACACACCAGGTAATGGATGGGCCAGTTCAAAGTCCAGAGATTCTCTTGAAGATCAGCGTTCCCTCTAGTTATTTTTGGTCATGAGTGCACGATAAAGGTCTAAAAGCAACAAACTTTACAAAGTGTGCACACATGGACCAAAATAAGTGATGGCCTTGGGGAGGAATCAATGCTACCAGTTGCCCTAAAACTTTCTCGTCCCACTCTGGCCCACCTGATACAGCCTCATCTCTTCTGTGTCACCACCTGTCCCAGATGTACAGTGCACAGTGAGGACAAATTGCCACCTGTCCTCTAGAGAGGGTCCGTATACGTTGGATCTGACATCAAGTAGCTGGTTGGTCCTCACGAGGAACAGAACGTATTAGGTTACAGGTTTTCTGACCAAGGAGGTGACAGTCGTGCGATTAGCCTTAGTGAGAGGAAGTTCAAGTTGTAGACCCTGCCTCTGCCATCATTAATTATTATGTACATGTTTATAAATGGGAATCTACGTGGTATACCTAACAATATTGTTTTGGTAAATTTCTTTTCCAAAGATTTTACTTAATATGATTTGATTCTAGTTCGTCTGATGCATAGAGGTTTGCAACTGATTACCTTGATGGTGGATTGATCCAGCAGATAGAAAATGATGTTCTTTGATGCATGTAATACTGCATGCCATGAAATGGCCTTTTCTGATATCATGACTGCGACTTCTGCTTACTTTTAGTTTGTATTTGCTTGAAAAACCTGCCTATAATTTGCATTTAACACTTAAAAAAATTTATGTTGAAGTATAACGTATATACAGAAATGAGGATGTGTAACTGGATGAATTTGCCACGGTGAACTGCCTGGTGTAGCCAGTTCCCAGATCAAGAAAATGGAATATCACCAGCATCCCAAAAGGTTCCGTCAAGCTCCCTCCCTGTCACAACCCCACGCCAAAGATAAACAGTAATCTGATTCCTAACAGCAAAAATTAGGTTCACCTGTTTTTGTACCTTTTATAAATGAAATCATACAGTTGTACTGTTTTGTGTTTGACTTCTCCCACTCATCATTATGCTTCTGATATCCATTCACTTGTTGGCATGGAGAAAGAGCACCATCATTGTCATTGCTGAGTAGAATCCATTCTATGACTATACCACCATTTACCCACTTTAGAGTAAGGTACATCTGGGTTGTTTCCAGTTTGGGGCAATTGCATCGTTCTGCTGTGAACATTCTTGTACCCATCTTTGGTGTGCACGCACATGCATTTCACTTTGCTATAAAACTGGATGGGCCTGCTGGGTGATTGGATATGCTGGTGTTCTGACTGAGTGGACAGTGTCAAATCATTTTCTAAAGTAGCTGTGCCAACTTCACTCCCACTAGTAGTGGGTCAGGGCTTTGGTTGCTCTGCATCACTTGGTATTGTCAGGCTTTTGACTTTCAGTCATTCTAGTGGGTATGCCGTTGTATCTCATTATGGTTTCCACTTGAAGTTCCCTGATGTCTGATGATATTAAACACCTTTTCTATGCTTATTTGCCAGTTGAATATTCTCTATGTGAAGTGCCTGTTTGAGACTCTTGCCCATTTTTCTATTGGGTCGTCTTTTAATTTGTAGAAATTCTTTATATATTCTCCATATGTCTTTTGTAAATATACAGATTGCAAATATCTTCTCCCACTCTGTGATTTGCCTTTTCACTCTCATAATGGTGTCTTCTAATGAGCAGATATTCTTCGTTTTAATGATATACACTTATTTGTCCCTTTGTGGTTAGTACTTTTTTGTAACATGTTTAAGAAACCTTTACCTACCCCCAGGTCATGAAGATATTTTCCAAAGTTTTTTTTTTTTCCATAGTACTTATTTTTTTTTTTTTATCTTTCACACATTTATCAGTTATCTGAAATTATCTTGGTGTATGGTGTGAGGTAATGGGTGAGGTTTTTCCCCCGTATGGTTATCCAGTTAACCCAGCACCATTGATTTAAAAGTCTGTGCTTCCCCCACTGCACTGTAGTGTCACATTGTCATGAATGAAGCAACTATATAAGTGTGTTTCTGGATTCTCTGTTCTGTTCCCTGGTCTATTTGTTTATCCTCCTGCTGGTAGCACACTCTCTTAATTGCCTATAATTTAACTTTTTAGTGTCTTTTTGGTTTAGGCATATCCCTTATTAGCAGCATATAACTGGATTTAGGTTTTCTAAACCCATCTTTTAAAAAGAGGTTTTACTAAGCCATTTATAGTTATTGTTATAGTTGATATGTTTGGCCTAGTTTCATGTCTCTGTTTTTATTTATTTCATGTTTACCTTCTTTTTGTTGTTTTATCTTATTTCTAAAACACCCCAAAGCTAAATAATTATAACTACTAAAATCAGTAAGTTCATAAGTATTAACTTCTTTTCAGTCATATCTTTGGTATCAAGTCTGTTGCAGCTTTCCTTGAGCTTTTCTGCACTTTGTAGGTTGGAATCCCTGTGCTTTATAGGTTGAGTCTTGCTTGTGCCTCCATAACTATCACTTCCCTTCATCAGTTTGCCCTTTCTCCTGATCCTTCAAGGGATTTTTTCATCTCAGTGATTTGTTGTCCTAAAGCAACATTTTTACTCTTCATCATTTTACTGTTAACTATATTTTTGCTATCATAATTATAGTTTTTGAATGTTTTGGTTAGTCTCTTCCTCTGAGCCAGGAATCAGACCACGAGGGAGGAAATAAAGCCTATTCCTACCATTTTTTCATCTGGCAGGTTGGTTCCGTGTTGCTAGCAAACTCTCTGGGCTTAAAGGGCTGTTGTTTTCAGTCCAGCTTCATGCTCTTCATAAGTTAATGGAAAACCTTCCCTGGTTATGTCTGTGAGATTTCATATTATCTGTTAAGTAGGACAGGTGCTAATAAAACATTGAGAGAGATTTCCTCATCAGAACCTCTCCCTCCAATACTGTACATACTACATCTTTCTAAGGTGCTTCCTCACAAATGTATTTTTAAATAGTAACAAAAACTGTAAGTTTAGAGGTTTCATGTTTCGGCCATCTTTCAACTTTGGATCCTCATTAATTCCTTATAAGTTATTCAGTGTCATTCACTCACCCTTATAATAGCCTCCTTTATGAGCCAGAGTCTCGAATCTTCCACTAGATGTATGTTCTTGTTTAAGTCACTCACCTACTGATGGGTCTTGGATTCCTCGATTCCGACAATGAGGTGATAGAATTAAACTGATCTCTAAGATGTCTTACAACTAGAAATCTCATGCTTATGTGAAATGTCATACAGTCATTATTTTTTAAACTACACTAAAAAGTCACAAAACAAAACCAGCTTGCAGAAATCACAGTTCTTGGAATTAGTGACCTTTCCTTCATAACAACTTCTTTTATCTGACTTTTGCCCAGAAACACCTGGCACTGTGGCAGTGAAGTGCTTGCTCATACCCAAAATATACCTGCTTTGCATCTTTTCATTGGTTAGGATGGTAGAGTTAATGCATCGGCTCTAGGTACACTTATTTATAAGATTTTTGAAATTGCCACCTCACAAGGCCTCTGTGGAAACTGTGTGGTTAACATATTAAGCCATACTTTGGGGACAAGTAGGATCCTGCAGTGGGGGTTAAGAGGAAGCGTTTAAGTTCTCTGGAAATATAAAGGATATTAAGGAGACATCAGTGATTCTAGAAAACATGAAGTTATAACCTATAACCTTTTTCATGTACACAAATTTCATATTGTTTTTCCTACTCTTCTACCCGAGAAAGGAGACATTTCTATGTAGTGTTTTTGTTTACTTATTTAAACCAAAAGCAGTCCCTTTTGTAGAATACCATCATAAGAATAATCAGTGAGTCATCACACAAAGCCAGAATATCCATATACAAATACAAATAAAATAAGCCCCAAGCCTGAGTATTTTATCTCCATACCGCTGAGCCCAGGCACTTTGCGACAGAGGCATAATTGGTTTTCCTCTTTCTATTTGGCTGTCTGGAGCTGCATATGTGGAACTTGTGTATGGGTACACGTGCAAGATGACGCTGGGATGGTAGCATTTTTCTTTCACTGTTTAAATAACTCCCTAAAAAATAAATAATTTCTTTAAATGTTCAAATAAGTTTTGGTAAAGATTTTAAAGTGTCGCCTCCAAAAAGATTTTTGGAGTTCACCATGGGAATGATTTTAACATCAAAGACATTGTTTCCAGCCTGTAAAACACCATTTTTACCCACAATGAAGCAAAGTTTAGTCCTCAGGAAAGCAGGGTCAGCACAGACCTGTGGTATTTTAGTACCAGAGATTCTTGGAAATGACCTGGAAAATTTATAAAAAGGTTCTACCATGAATTCAGAGAAAGGTGAAATGAAATGTGTCCAACACTCTGGCCAGGCTGCAGTCGCCTTGCAACCTAAATGAGAGGCAGGTGTTGCTCTGGAGCTAGGTGAGACAGTGATCATAAAACACACCCGTATCTGCTCAAAAGTTGCAGGGTGCATGACCATTTACATCAAAGATTTGCAGTGATCCTCAACTATGCAGATGTGCACAGGTCAGAATATTTTTAAAACAAAAAAACTTGGTGAGGCAACCTTTCAAACAAGAAGCCTCTGTTTTGAGGTTCTTTTTAAAAGCACATCAAAATTGAAGGCAATATAAAAATACCGAAAAATGTAGCATCAAAGGAGAAGTAGTACAACACATATTTTAAAATCTGTCAGCAAGAGCTGTCCCTTTCTAAACAATACGTTGTCAAGTGTTTGCATTAGGGGGAGTTTTAGAGATTAACTAGTCCACCTCTGTGTCACATTCATTTAGGCCACGAATATTTATATATTCGGCCTTACTCTGCACAAAGTGGAAGAGAAAACTGAGGCCTAGAGGTGTTAAGTGGTTTTTACCAACATCACACAGAATCTAATCGTTATCGGTGTAGGTTACAAATTACCCCCCAATTTAGCAGCCTAAAACAGCTTATTATCTTGCAGTTTCTGTGCATCCAGGATCTGGCACTGTTTAGCTGGGCCCTCCGCTTCAGGGACTCCTCACAAGGCTGCAATCAAGGTATCAGCCAGAGCTGGGGTCTCATGTGAAAACTTGCATGGGGAAGAGCCCCCAAGCTCATCTGTGTAGTTTTGGCAGAATCCAGATCCTTGAGGCTGTTGGGCTGAGGACTTCAGTTTCTGTTTGTTGGCGGGAAGCTTCCCCTAATCTTTTGCCGCAGGAGCCTCTTAAAGGTGCAGTTTTCTTCATCAAAACCAGCAAAACAGTATGTGTGCTAACGAAAGCCAAGTCTTATCTCTTGACCCTCCCTCCACCACAACCTTTCTCATATTCGATTGATTAGAAGTAAATCACTTGGTCCAGCTAAGGAGAGGGGATTTTATGAGAATGCTCAAGCGATGGGGATTATATAGGGCATAATTCGAGGACGTGGAATTTCACATACTATGATGTGTTTCCACCCTATGGACAACATACTTTAGGCAAATAACAGAGAAGAATCGTTTTCTCTTTTCTGAGCCATGTGGAGTGGTATCTGCAGAGAAATTCAGTTGATTTCCAAGAATATTTTTTTAATATCCCATCAATTGCTTAGCTTTTAAGGAGGTGGTCAAAAAATGTTTTCAGCATAGCAGTCATAATCCAAGGGGCCCTGTTCCTCATTCCCCACTTTAATCCATTTATATTAGGGTGACTATATAATTTATCATCTGAACTAGGGCAGCTTTGATAGTGAAAGGGGGGGGTATGATATTAGAAACTACAGGAATGAACCAGGACCATCCCTGGTAAACCTGGCCATGGAGCCACCCTCCTTATATCCACAATGGAAGAATAACTGTCCTCCAATTTGGAAGCTCAGAGGAAGGAAAGAAAAACATGGAATCAACCTTGACCATCCATGGGGCTGCAAATCTGCAGCCAAACAACCCTTCCATCCTGTATCTGAGTTGGCTTCTTTGGGAATCTTTTCATGAAATCAGGGGCCTCTAGAAGAGATTCTTGATGCTCATCTGTTACCTCCCCTTATTGTCACTTCTCATTCCTTTCTCTGTTCAATGAACAAACATGAGATGCACCTTGCATTTTTCATGGTTTTGTGATAGCTCTGTTGTTCTTCAGCCCTTTTATTTCATTTTTAGTATTCCCAAATGAAGTTGATGTAGGATAGGTGGCCAAGTTCGCTGATGACTGGTGTTTGGATGAACAGGTCATTTCTTCATATAACACTGACAATAGATTTTCAATGGAAAATGATAGTCCAGTGTTTCATCAAATGCTTTCTTAAAAATGAAAATCGGTAACACCACTGTCTATTAGTTGTCAATTCCTCTTCCTTTTTTAACACTTACACCATATACTTCCACATTAAATTCATAGAACTTAAGTTGATTAATTAAAGACAACAAGTATTTGCAAATATTTGTTGACACTCATGGAAATTCTGCCTGAAAAGCAAGCATTTCTTTGGTAAAAATCTCTGTCGAAAGGCGTACTTTCATTGAGAAACAAAAGCTGGTAAAACATTTACATTGTTTGAATTGATGTACTTACCACTTTAAACAGAGTTCTAAACATGGAAATCATTTCTTTATGCTCAGGGCATCAATTAAAAGTGAGGTCAGACAGAGAAAGACAAATATATGATCTCACTTATATGTGGCATCTAAAAAAAAAAACAAACCCGTGCTCATAGATACAGAGAACAGATTGGTTTTGCCAGGGCGGGGTGGGTGGGTGGGTAGGGGTGGGGGTAAAGGTGGTCAAAGGGGCAAACTTCCAGTTATAAGATAAAAAAGTCCTGGGGATGTAATGTACAGCATGGTTGGTGACTGTAGTTTTTTTTAAAAAAAAGGAGGTCTAGGACAATTTCTCCTATGAAAGAATCCAGGAGTATAATATATGCATGATTGAACTTGTCCTCTGGTGGCTTCTTAGAGGACAACACTCTCTCCATGTCTAGGTTGTCCATCAGGGGTACCGTATTGTTTTCCAGCCACTTAAACAAGAGAACCAGGGCAATGTGCAAGAGAACCAGGGCAATTCCACCTCATCCCAATTTGAGCATCTCTGCACTTTTTCTTGATTATATATATATGTATATATATATGTGTGTGTATATGTATATGTGTGTATATATATATATGTGTGTGTATATATATATATATATATATATATATATATAAAATGATACGATAAAATGTTTCCAACTCTACAAAAAACATACAATCAAACACACATTACAATCCCATTCCCTGGGGCAACCATTATTAATGATTTCTTATGTATCCTTCCAGATTTTTTCTATGTATATGCACGTATGTAAACATTTGCATATATGTTTCTTTTTTCTTTCTTTTTTTATTACACAAAGGGGAGAGTATTATCACACTTACAAAAAAACCCCACAAAGTTCACACTATACTTTGAAGTTCTTTCCAAGTCAGTATTTATTTGTTGATCTGCCTCATTACATTTAGCAATGCCCCAAGTATTTCACGAATGGATGCACTGTATTTAATGTAGCCAGTCCTAAACATTTAGATTGTTTTCTATTACTAAAAACTTGCTGTATATCTATTTGTAAACCCTTAGAAGTAGAGTTGCTGGAGCAAAGGATATATACATTTTTTGTTCTGCTAAATATTGCCAAACTGATTGTCTATTTCCGTTCATACTATCTCCAAATACACAGCCAACTCATAGAGAGTAAACATGCCATTTCCCTACGTCTTTAACTTGTGTGTCACCAAACTGGTTCATCATTGCTTATCTCATGGTGAAAAACATACTTTTTTTTCTGATTTGATTTTCTTTCATTATAATTATGGTCAAGGACTTTTCAAATATTTGTATTCTACTTATTTTCTGGGAACAGCATGCTTTCAGATTACTTGCCCATTTTTTTTTTTTTATCAGATTGTTGGTTTTCCCCACTCTGAAATTTGAAAAGTCCCACTAGCTTTGGGTGGAGTTTTCATATAGATATATTCCAAATTTATATAATATATACCAAATCCTGGATCAAGCATTCTTGGGAACAGTCTAACCACCATAATGTTCTTATATGCAATTTTTATTACCCTTTAGCTGCTATGGCTTTGGGCTTTAAAAAATACACAAGGCCTGTCTTTCACGGAATGGATGTCAATTTTTAATGTCAGCTCTTAAGAAGGCCTCACTCCTATCTTTCCCTTAATGATGTGCTGGCACTCAGTGTCAGCAAAGGGCATTTTTTTTCCATGAAAGCATTTAACTCTCTCTGGTCCTGGTTTTCATTGGCCTTCTCTGGATTGCTGTCAAATACTGTGGCAACAATAAAAGTAATTCAGTGCATCTCTTTGAAGTGTTAAAGTTGAGGGTCACTAGGAGAGGCTGATTTGATTTGGTCAATGTGGAAAGGGTTTTTGAAACCGGGGCACAAAGGTTTGTCTTGATCTAGCTAATGCAACTCTTCAGAGCGGCTATGCAAATAGAATATATTTATCCATTCTTTTGATTTATATATTTTCTTAAAGCTTATGATTTACTTTCTGGTTCCCTAGCTCTCCTAATGTTGCTTTCAGAGAAATGCAAAACCTGTGGGGAGAAAGAACTGTATTCCAGGATCTGGCTTTTGAGAGATTTTCAAACGTAACTCCCATTAGTATCACTGGAGGCGGGGCTCCCCCCACCCCCTTACCCCAGCCAAATGCCTGGAGGGTAATGGATTATCTTCCTCTCTGCAGACTCTATGGAAGATATTCTCAATGGTTTATGCATTCTGGCCGGAAAATACTCCCTGCAGACATGCGGGGAGATTTCTTCCTGTGTTCTCCAGCAGAGGTCCGCTGGGATTGAATCTGGCTCACAAAGTGTAAACCCCATGTACTGTAAAAAGAAGATCAAGGGCAGTGTTGGCACTAAGTAGTTGTTCAAAATTTCCAACTGTTCTAACTTTTCAAAAACAGAGAGTGAGTTCTTGTTGCTTTAGCCTTAGGGAATACTTGAAGAAGGTGTCTTTAAACACCCACTCCAAAATGCCCAGATTTTAGGAGGAGGAAAGAAAACTATAATGGGAACAAAGCTATTGGTTTCACATTTGGATAAGAAAACAGAAAGGCAGGGAAAAAAAATGCAAAATCTTCCAGAGCAGACTTTTATATGTCTGTTGCAAAAGGCATTTTCAAATTGAAAGCCAAACAATGGGTAACCAAAAAATTATGTGGTAGCTCCAAAATATTTCCTTGACGTGTAATTGTATTGAGTTAGAGTTTAGGTATCTATAACATCTTTTGTGATGAAGCAAGGGGTAAGTTTACTAAATGAATAATGCGCTTTTGGAAATCAGCAAGAAAATCTTTGAGTGTAATCCAAAGAAACAAAAGAGCTTTCTGAAAAAAATCTTCGGGGTGGAGTTGTTTCTGTATTTCAAATCCTGGATCGGGAATATTCGAAGATTGATGCCATTACCCAGTGCACATTCAACCAGCGCAACTTCATCACGCAATGTTTTTCTGGTTCCACGGAGCTTAAAGGACAAAAGGTTAGCAAACACTTAAATTACCAGTCACATTAAGCTTTTGTTTTGTGATTCTTAGGCTCCAGGGAGGCCTACAATTTTGGACTTGAGCTGGTAAAAGGCAGATTCAGGGAATTATTTATTTTGCTCTTTTTTCCGTCTGAGCTTCCACATTAATTGAATAGATTCATTTGGTGCCATTTTCATTCCCTTTAGAATTTTGGTCATGAAAATTAAGAATCATAACTCTAATATCTTACACAGTCTGTGAGTAATGGCAGGATGCTTTATTGCTCTGACCTTTCCAGTTTTCTAAGTTTTGATTTGCTGAGTTCTTTCCTCCTCTTTATTTGCAGTTTACTTATTATGATTATTAATGAGGAAGCAGAAAAATGACCATTCAGTCAAACTTTAGGGAATGGGACGTAATAAATAGTCTCTGTCTAAGATCTAACATTTGCCCCTAAATATGGTAATTATTAGGTTGCCTGATGATGTGCTGAATTTTACAAGGCTCTTATTAGGGAAAGAAAAAGAACATAATAAATCCACTAATGTGGGTAATGACTGGTATGGAAATTGAAAATTGTTCAAAATTAACCCACTCCTTTTTTTCCATCTTCTAAATGCCCCCTGGGTTCTAATATTATTCATCATATAAGTACACTTGCTTTTCTCTCATTTCAAGTAGCTCTGCATTGCCAAGAAGCTCCAGAATTATTTGCAATTAAGTGCTATCTGTCCTTACCCAAGTACTGCCAACATATTAAACAGAATCTAAGGAAAAATATAACAAACCTGCATTAGCAGTTTGATTCCAAAACTGGACTGTAAGCCCTTTGTGTCTTACTCATTGTTAGTTCCCTGGCACTCTGAAAAACACTGGAAGTGAGAGGCACCCAATGAGTGGAAACTTAGCATTAGCACTGGGTACTCAGTAACAACTGCTAAAGGGTTGAACAGCATAGTTTTCTCTTTGGGCTTTCCTACTTCAATGTGTAAAGATAATCTTATATCAGCTGTAAGACTTTCTATTTGTCTTTTAGAGAAGCCAAAAGACAAAGGTGAATGGAGGGCATGGTGAAGATTTAGGCAGGAAGAGTATAAAGGAATGTTTTCTAATTCATGGTTTAAAGAATATTTGAGGTCTGATCTTCACCCTTTGCAGTGCTATTGTCTAGCTTTCAGGTTGTATGAAACACTGCATTTATAAAATACATTTTTGGAATAAATCCCATGTCATTCACAGACATAATTATTTGTTGAGGATAAAACTGAAAAAAATAGTGAGATTGAAAACAGATCTTAATGTCACTGCAAATCTCTCTTCCATGTACCTCTTACTGGTGGTTGAAATTCTTTAAATGTTTAATTGAAATCAGGGTGGGGTAGGGGGGAAAAGTCAAACAGCTACGATCAAATAGCTCTACATAAATAAATAAATAAATAAAAACAACAAAAGAAACAACAACCAACCAGCCAAACAAAACCCTACGAAACCTTTAGTAAGCTATAAGAGAAGGAAGTTACTCAACCTAATAAAGATTATCTACTAGAGAACAAGAGCAAACATCACACTGAACATTGAAACCTGGGAAGTATTCCTATTAAAATTAGAAAAAAGAAAAAGATGTCCACTATTACCATAGAATTCAACACTATATTTGGGAGTTAGATAATGTAGTAAGACAAGAAAAAGAAATTAGAAGTATGACTAGAACAAGAAGAAGAAATAAAATTGTCACTATTTGCAGATATAATTGTTATTATGGACTGAATTTTTGTCATTCCCCTCCTCCCCCACTAAATTTGTATGTTGAAGTCCTAATCCTCAGAATGTAATTATATTTAGAGATAAGGTCTTTAGAGAGCTGAGTAAGTTAAAATGAGTTTTTTAGGGTGAGCCCTAATCTAATATGACCGGTGTCCTTATAAGAACAGGAAATTTGGACACATAGAGACACCAAAACATGTGCAGATGAAGGTGTGACCATATGTGAACACAGAAAGCAGCCATCTGCAAGTCAAGGAGAGGGGCCTCAAAAAACCCAAACCCGTCAAGCATCTTGATCTCAGACTTCTGGCCTCCAGAACTGTGAGAAAATTAATCTCTGTTGTTTAAGCTACCCATTCTGTGGTAGTTGTTATTATGGTAGTCTTAACAAACTAATACAAATATCTACTTAAAAATGCAAGTGAGGACTTCCCTCGTGGCACAGTGGTTAAGAATCCACCTGCCAATGCAGGGGACACGGGTTCGAGCCCTGGTCCAGGAAGATCCCACATGACGTGGAGCAACTAAGGCTGTGCGCCACAACTACTGAACCCACGTTCCACAACTACTGAAGCCCGCGTGCCTAGAGCCCATGCTCCGCAACAAGAGGAGCCACTGCAATGAGAAGCCCGCGCACTGCAATGAAGAGTAGCCCCCCGCTTGCCGCAACTAGAGAAAGCCCGCCGCAGCAACAAAGACCCAATGCTGCCAAAAATAAATAAATTTATAAAAAAATAAACTCTCTGGTCATGGAGAGGAAGCATTGTTTTAAAAAAAAAATGCAAGTGAATCAAATAAGGTCAATAAATGGCCAGATAGTGATCAACATATAAAAATCAACTGTGCTTTTATACACTATTTTATTGGGGAAAAATATATCCAATTCAAAATACCAACTTGAAACATAAAATAAATACCTAAGTACAAATGAAACCAAAAATATGCAAGACTTTAAAAAAGAAAATGATAAAATTTTACTGAAAGACATTAAAAAGACTTAAATAAACAAAAATGTACCATGTTCCTGAATAGGAAAAAATCAGTTGTAAAAGTGACAATCTTATCCCCAAATTAATCTAAAAGTTCAGTTTAATTTCAATGAAATTTCCATCAAGATGTTTTTATAAGGCTTAGCAGGATGAACTTTATGTGTTGCTCTGTATATATTTTTCTATTTACTTTAATAATTTATAATAGGAATGAATTTTAAAATTTTAACTTAATAAATTACTAAATTACTTAATAACTTAATAGAATGACACATACACATACACAAAAGGAAATTTTGAGTTCTGGGTTGAACAAAACAGAATTTATAACTATTTAACACTGTAGGATGTTTTCAAAGTTCCACCCTCTAACAGAGTCCAAAGCAGCCCTAACAATTTCTTTGCTCTCTGCTGTTTGCTTTCACAGGGAATGTGAATTGATGCTCTGATCAACTGGCAGAGTTATGTAAAATTAAGAGGAGGAGCTAGAGAAGCACCTCCCAGCTTTTTCTAAAGAGACCGTTGTTAGTGGGGGAATTGCTGTCTTTCTGGTTACTCTCCACCAACCACTGTTCTGTGATCCCAGGAGCTGTCAGTGAGTAGACTGGGGCAGCAGCTGGCCCTGAGGCTTAAATTAAGCCCCACTTGTCTGGAAGCTCTGAACTGGCAGAGCTTGGCAGGAAATTAAGCTGGTGATCTGGGAACCCTAGCCTGGCAAAACTTCAATCCCTATCCACCACAGCCTGAATATGTGTGGTCGCCCTCAAAAAACTTAGATTGCAATATAACATTGTCATTATCAGACATGCTGTAGTTTAATGCCACCCTTATCATATCAAGAGTAAAAATAAATGATTGGTTTGTTCAATCTAGTATGGTTTTTAAGGCCACCACTTATTCAGCTAAGATTTATGTTTTTCTAATTCCAAACAGTTTTCTTCCCATAGAAACTGCCACAGGGAGGAGTATAGTTGGGAAAGAAAGCCATGAAAACTTCATGTCAACATAACATGAAGATTCTCGGGAGATAAATCAATTTGCAAACAACATTTAAAAAATGTGTCATGGCTGATAAAAGGGTCAGGATTGTGGAGCTCTCCAAAGGAGGTGGCATTTGAACTGTAATTTCTGGGACGTGGTTGCATGGCCAGGAGTTGAAGTGAAATAATCAGAAAGGGGAGGTTGTTCCTGGTATAAGGAAAACAGAAACAAAGACTTGGGGTTTGAGAGTGTATGCCCAATGAGAAGGATATGCACAGAGAGGAGTGTTAGCTGGGGAGTAGGGCTGCTGATACTTTAGTCTTTTGTGTGACTTAGGCTGATTTTCTAATATTTCTGCCCCTTTTTCTCCATCTGAAAGTATCACATATAATACTAGCCACCCACCTTAAAAGCATTGTGAGAATTAATGAATTCAATCTGTAATGCATTGTGAAATATCAATACCTTTATTTACACATTTTAAGTATTTTTTATATTTTGGGGAAACAATTTCTCCCAGCTTGTCAGTTGTCTTTTGGCTTTTTAAAATTGTATTTTGTTGTTTTTGTCATGCAAAAACCTTTTAATTATTATTAGTCAAGTTTATTTTCTGCCTCTTCTTGTAATACCTCTGGATTTTGAGTCATAGTTAGGAAGCCTTTCCTACATTAACGCTAAAGAAGAATTGACCCATATAAACTTCTAGTACTTTATAGTTTCATTTCTTTTTCTTTATATCCCCAGACCATTTGGAGTTTATTCTCATGTATAATGTGAGATATGGATTTAATTTTATCTTTTTTCCAAAGGGCCACTCAGTTGTCCAACATCATTTATTTAAAAGTCCATCTTTACTCCAGTGGTTTCAAATGCCACCCTTATCATATATTAAATTTTCGTATGTTTTTGAGTTTATTTCTTGATTTTCTATTCTATTCTACTGGCCTTGTGCCAGTACCACACTCTTTTAATTATAGAGACTTTATAGTATGTTTTAGTGTCTGCTAGTTCCCCCTCATAAATATTTATTTTCAATGTTTCCTGGCTATTCCTGCATGTTTGTTTTTCCATATAAACTTTGGTATCAACTTAACTCCATAAAATAGCTTGTTGGTATTTTTATTGGGATTGCACTGCATATGTAAATTAACTTAGGGAAAACTCACATCTTTATAATGTTGAGCTATCCTGTCCGAGAAAAGATGTCTTTCCATTTTTTCAGATCTACTTTTTAGTCTTTCAGGAGTTTACTAAAATGTTCCTTGTATGTATAAATTTTACACATTTATTATTAAATTTATTCTTAAGTATTTTAGCTTTTTTGGTGCTAAATGAAGTTTCCTCTACCATTATAGCTTTTAACTTTAGATTGCTTGTATATATGAAAGCTATTGATTTTTAATGTTGGTTTTATATCCTGCTACATTACTGAATTGTTTTATTGTTTAAGTTAGTTTCATCATTGATTCCTTGTGGCTTTACTAGTATACTTTTATATCATCTCCAGATAGAGATCATTTTACTCTTTATACCTTTGAGTTCTGTTGTCTGGTTGCACTGGCTAATAATTCTAGTACAATATTGAATAGAAGAGACAGTGGTCACCCTTGCCTTGTTCCTTATCTTAGTGAAAATGCCTGTTATATCTTTTATGAAAGATCATGGACACTGAATATGAAAAATTGTAGAGAATCTGGATTGTGTTATATTCCTGAACCCGGACATTAATTTTCTTCTGGCAAGCATATAGCATATTAAAAAATCACCTTGATCCAGTTGAGGACTATAGAGTTCTCATTTGCTCTTACTTTTAAGGTGTATCACTTTCAGGGCTCTCAACTAAAAATCATTGGAGACTCCTTGTTATAGGCTCAGAGCTCTAATTTTGTCTTCCTTGTGCTGTGAAACTGTCAAAATCTCTACCTAGTAAGTACTTTGGGTTTAGTTTCACAAATTTCACCTCACATATATACATCTCAGAAGTCAGCAAATACCTTGAGGGGCAACCAGTACAGAGTGTTGGGCTCTCCTCGATGCACTTTTCCCCTCCCTAGGATCTGAGCATCTCAAGTCCTCTTTTCTTTGGATACTTTCTGATAGCTTCAAACAGCTGATTTTTTTCTTTGTATCTTTTCCAACTTGACAGTTGTTCCCAGCAGGAGGGGTAGTCTGATACCAGGTATGTCATTAAACTGGAAGCAGAAGTCATCTTCATATCATGTTTCTTAAAGTGAATGTTATTCTCTGGTGACATTTGAAGACCCTGTCAGGCTAAATTTTGAATACAATTGGGTACTCACATTGGGGATTTATACATTTTTTTTCTACTCAAACTTATTACAGCATCAATCATGCAAGAAATACCTCAGGTCATTTATATTGGAAATCTTAATAGCTATGTTCAAGTAGATTTTAGTTTCAGCAGACCTATTTGAAGTTATCGTACATTCCCTGAGTTATAATACTCAGAAATCTTATGTGTTTTAAACTCTCTTCTCTCCTTTACACCTCTTATTTGGTCAGTCTTAAAGACCTATTGATTCTACCTCTTCAATGACTCTTTTCTATCCTTTACTTTCCATTATCAATGATAATGCCCAGTTTCAGACCCTATCATTCTTTTCCTGGACTACTGCAGTGGTCACCCATCTGAACTCCCAGCCTCTCATTTCATCGATTTTTCTCCCCTCTAATCTACCTGTTTTCTGATATAAGAGGTGGGCAACCTCATACATAGCTCAGAGTATGAAAATCTCTTCCTCAGAAACCTCTCCACTTCTTCATGAGTGAAGTCTAAATTCATAAGTGTGGCATTCACTATCTGATCTCACACTGTATTATCCTCCACAACGTCTCCCATTCTTATTTCATGCATCTGTGATCTAGACATTCTCTCCTTGAACATGCCACACTGTAGCTCACCTACATGCTTTGCTCGTGTAGTTTTTTCTGATGAAATCATCCCTTTAAAATCTCAAATTTTTGAAATCTTACTCATCCTTAATAACCCAGCTAAAGTGCTATCACCTCTTTGAAACCTTCCCTGTTCCTCCAAGTCAGAATTGTTTCTTCCTTTGTATTCCCATAGCACTGTCTGTAACAATATTTAGCATTTACCTTATATAATATTAAGAGTTAACATATATTCAGCACTTACTATATGCCAGAGAGGGACTTATGCTATTGAAAAACGTATCTTATTTATCCCTCTAAATTCAATGAGAAAAGGACTATTGCTATATCCATGTCATTTGAGGTGCAGAACTAGCTCATAAATTAATAGCTACGATCCCAGTGCCCTCTATAAAGTAGACTCTTGTTAAATCAATTTTGCTGAAACAAGGAAGCTGTTTATTGGATGACCTCTCATTGGCCTGGAAGTCTTATTATTAAGAAGAGGTCAATTCCTCCCTTCAGGGAACTAAGTCAAGGAAACATTTATTGACCACTTATCATGTGAGCACTTGTGTATTTCATATAATCTTTTTTTAAAATTAATTAATTAATTTATGGCTGCATTGGGTCTTCGTTGCACGGGCTTTCTCTAGTTGCAGCAAACGGGGGCAACTCTTTGTTGTGGTGCGCGGTCTTCTCACTGCAGTGGCTTCTGTTGCGGAGCATGGGCTCTAGGCGGGCGGGCTTCAGTAGTTGCGGTGTGTGGGCTCAGTAGTTGTGGCGCGCAGGCTCAGTAATTGTGGCACACGGGCTTAGCTGCTCCACAGCATGTGGGATCTTCCTGGACCAGGTCTCGAACCCATGTCTCCTGCATTGACAGGCGGATTCTTAACCACTGCGCCACAAGGGAAGTCCCTCATATAATCTTTAACACTGGTTCTATTATGTTTCCCATTTTACAGTTGAGGAAACTGAGGTTTTAAGGAAGTTAAGTAACCTGCCTATGGCCACACAACTAGTAAATGGTAGAGCCCAAACTAGAACTCATGGCTTTCTGCCTCCAGAGCTAGAGCATTTGGCCATCATTCTATAGTGCCTTGAAGAACTGAAGATAATTGGAACTGGTTCCAAAATTGATACCTCAGAGTACCTATTACAGACTACTATTTATCTCTTTAAATTCCTCCTCCTTTTTTCCTGGGAATATGGCTTCCCAGCTGGAAACTAGATTTCCCAGACTCCTTTGTAGTTAGGAATAGCTCTGTGGCTGTTTTTCACCAATGAAATCTAAGCTTCAATGATGTGAGCATTTTCCACCTCATTTATCTGAAAGGAAATTGTTTGCCTTCTATTTCCTTTCTTTCCCTTTCCCAAGGGTTTAAAATCAGAACAATAACCCAGTTTCAATCATTTAGACAAAGATAACATTTTAAGGACGGCGGGCGCAACAGCAAGATTAAATGAAAATGAGCCCCTCAATGAATCTGAGCAGAACCGCCCTGCTGCCTATTTATGTGAGAAAGAATTAAAATCCAATCTTATTTAAGCCATTGTATTTGAGGGGTGTCTCTTTGCTACAGAAGCCTAACCCTAACTAATAACCCTAACTAATACACCATCAATTTCAAATTGATGCTATCCATGCTTTTCTGAAGACAATTTGAAGTTTCTCATCATGAGATTCTCAGTGTAGGGGATGGCTATGGATCAAGCAGGTACTTATGAATGCATAAGTAACAAACCAAGAATCAATGAATAAATTACAATACGACACCATTAAAACATTTTTCATCATGCTTTCTGACCCCGAATTAGAATCTCTTCCCATTGTAAACTTCATTTCTGCAACCAATATACCATAATTTATACTAGCTTTCAATTTAGCCATGAAAAATATTTTCCTTCAGGTAAAATGGAGCAAGCTCTGCGAACTTAATGAAATAACCAGCTGGGTGACACTGAGTATATTCTTCTCAGTCCTCTGAATGCACAAAGGGGAGAAGAAAACCACCCCAGCAGGAATAAAAGCGGGACGACACCTGGCCAGAAGATAATGAGAACCACATCAGCCTGGAGAAGGGAGAATAGACTCCAGAGGACTGTTTAAATACTAAAGTTTCAGAATATGAAAACTGTCCAAGGGAAAAATCATGTTTATCCTATAGGTGCCATGAGCCAAGGTGGGGACTGGTTTGAAAAGCTAAAGAGATTTAAGTCAGGGAAAAAAAACAGGTTGAGAATGAAAGGGTGAGAACAAGAAAAAAGATAGGAAGGAAGGAAAGAAGGAAGGAAGGGAGGGAAAAGGAAGAAAAGGGAATATATGGATAAAAGTAAAAAATAAGCTTCATAAACTGTATAGATAGGTTAGTTCATGTTCCTCCCTTAGAGGTTGTAAAACTTTCCTGTGGGGCCTCCCTCTGCAGATGTGTGACACGCCCAAAGGAAGTCCAGTGTGGGAGTTCAATGACGCAAGAATCACACCTCATCTCAAAGCCCTTCCAGCTTCTGGCAAGGCTTTTTGTGAACTTTACACTTAGGCAGGCACCTCCCTTGTACAAGTAGGAAAAAGAGCCAGCGGCAACAGAGAAGCATCTTTGCTCCAAGGTCTAACTTCTTTGGGGATTTATTATTTTCCAGTGGTACACCAGCCATGTCACCATTTATACTCATGGTGGTTAAACCTTGAGAGAGCTAAGGACTCCCACAGGAAGTTTGCTTCTTAGTCCCTCAAGGAAACAGGAGGTGGACCAGGATATGCACAGACCTTTCTAATGGAAGAACAGGCCTGAGGTCCACAGTGGGGTGGAACATGAGAGGAGAACTGAAAGAGACAGAAAGGGCTCAATGAGGATGTTTAAGAAAGATAATGCTGCTACCTGCGGGTGGGCGAAGGGAAGACAAGGGTATCAGGGCTTGGAAGGGAGTAAGAGAGATGATGGGAAATGAAAAGGAACCCAGAAGGCTGGCTTTCTTCTTTCTAAGCTATTGATTCCTGCTCTTCAACCATGAGTATGTTCTCTAGTAGGTGATACTTAAACGTATATTGCTAATTCTTTGCAGCTTTAATATTTCTTTGTAAGCCAATTTTCAAAGTTCTTTAAAATATACATTTATATAGATACACATTTACCACCCCCAGGGCTACTTTTTATGTGCTCTACCATGTATTGGACTGAATAGTGAGTACTGTGTATACTATATATTGCTTCTCTTTCTGCACCTTCATGGAGAATATTAAACCCCATTTATGGGCTTCCCTGGTGGCGCAGTGGTTGAGAATCTGCCTGCTAATGCAGGGGACACGGGTTCGAGCCCTGGTCTGGGAAGATCCCACATGCCACAGAGCAACTGGGTCCGTGAGCCACAACTACTGAGCCTGCACGTCTGGAGCCTGTGCTCCGCAACAAGAGAGACCGCGATAGTGAGAGGCCCGCACACCGCGATGAAGAGTGGCCCCCGCTTGCCACAACTAGAGAAAGCCCTCGCACAGAAACGAAGACCCAACGCAGCCAAAATAAATACATTAATTAATAAACTCCTACCCCCAACATCTTCTTGAAAAAAAAAAAAAAAGCATCTCCTCTGTGAAGCCCTTCCTGAGTCCTGACACTTACTACACCTTGTCTCGTCCTGTTTAAAAAAAAAACAAAAAACAAAAACAAAAACAAACCCATTTATAAACATGACTTATAGTGTATCCTGGCCATCACATTTAAAAGATTCTTCAATTTGTATGACTATATCTCCAATGAGGAAGTCCAAATAAACAGTCTAAAAAGTCAGTGTCACCACTAAAAGGAATTTATTCAACATTCACTGGATGGAAAATGCTCAAAAGATTTGGGCTGTTTATACAGAATGAGTTATAAAATGTGTGGTCCATAGAGAGCAGAGAGTTTATAGCAGAGTCCCTAAGACTACCCCCCCCACCCCCGCCCCGAGGAAACTTCAAGTTCATCCAGTTATCTTAGCTCTATAAACATGAAGCCCTGTATAAATAACCTTGAAGAAATGCAGACATGTCACAGCATTAGAGATACTTGAGAATAAGCGCAAAAGTAACATTTTAATGTGGCCTTATTTTCTAAGGGTCATAAAGGGCTGATCATTTTTGCAACATATCTCAGCTGATGCCTTGAAGCAAAAAGAGAAAAGTCAAATTTCACCACCTTCATCTGGATCACCGGGGAGTCTGAATTTTGTATATCAGCTAGAATCACTAACATGCATTTCTAATGAAAGCAATCTTAGTCTAGCCTTAAGGAACAGAAGAGAATAACAGATATTATTTTTAAGCAAACAATGGACTAAACTCTTTAACATCTTTTCTCTTATCCTCTTCGTTAGAATGTTTGAGCCTCATTCTTTGCCTCAAAGTCAAACTGTAACCTAGTTACCAGGAGGTCCTACCAGGTATCAAGATTTATTGTAAAGCCAGAGTAATTGAGGTGGTATGGTTTGGGTACAGGAGAAGACATGTTGATCAATGCAACATCCCCTGTACGTGAGGCAGCCTTGCTACCTGGAAGAGGTGTCCTTGCAGGTGATCAATGAGGTGGATGGGTGGGAGAGTCACTCTGATTAAATACGTTGAGATTATGGGTTATCCACGTGGAAGAAAATTCATTCAGATCCCTACCTCACACCATAGCTTCACCCCACCCCCCAAAATCCCAAATAGATTAAAAGCTTAAATGTTCGAAACAAAACTTTAAGACTTTTAGGAGACAAATGAAGAGTATGTCTTTATAAACTTGGGGCAGGGATATATCTCTAAGAAAACACAATGAAAAGTTTGAGGTACTTTGACTACCTCAAAGCTGAAAATTTCTGTTTGTCAAAAGACACCATAAAACGAATGAAAAGACAAGCAACACAATGGGAAAAGATGTTTGCACTATACGTAATTGGCAAGAGATTAGTATCTAGTATTTATAATGAACTACAATAAATCAATAAGAAAAAACCTAGTAGAAATAAGAAAATAAGCAAAAGAAAGAAATGAGTATTTCACTGAAGAAGAAGCATACATGGTGAATTAAATCATGAAAAGATGCTCAACCTCATTGGTAATCAAAAAATACAAATTTAAACTACAACGGGATTTGTCTTCTACCTGCTTGATTGGCAAAAATTTAGAAGTCTGACAATACACAGTGTTGCTGAGAATGTGATTCTACAAGAACTCTCACACCCTGCTAGTGACTTACAAACTGAAAGAATCACTTTGGAATAAAATTGCAAACAACAGTGTAAAAGCTTTTAAGCCAGAAATTCCACTCTGAATTACATATCCCAGAGAAACTCTTGGGTACCTGTATCTGGAAACACATCCAAATTATGGAATTGTTCATAATAGCAAAAACGAAACAGCTTAAAATGTTTATGAACAGGAGAACAAGTAAACTGGTATATTTCTAATAAAGTATATTGTGGAGCAGTGAAAATGAATAAAACATAGCAACTCCAAACCATGAAGAATTTCAGGGACCTAATAATGACAAGGTGCAGGAGATTACATGTGATGTGATGCCATATTTATAAAACTCAAATACCAGGAAAACTAAGCATTGTCTCCTGCATGTTCAAGAATGTACATACAGGATATGACAATTTTTTTTTAAGCAAGAGAATTATCAACAGAGCATTCTAAGAGCGGTTTCCCTCAGGAAAGAGGTGGAGCATACAGGTGGATGCTGTAATATACTGGTTTCTAAGGTGAGCAGTGAGGTGACAGGTATCATTTTATATTTCTAAGTTAATATATATTACACATCTTCTCTTTCATGTATCAGATATTTCATCATCACTGTCATCAAAGAATCTTACAGCTTTCAGAGATACAGTCTCCAGCTTCACTCCTTTTCGAGAACGAGGCCACAAGACTCTCACAAAAACCTCACCCTCCTTCCACACTTTTTCTCAGCTGCTCCACCTTCAGGTCTCCTTCCTTTTGGCAAGTTTTCTACTGTTCACCCCTCTCTCTGACCACCCCCTTGGACTCCTGGCCCAGGCAATCCTCGCAGGCTCAGGGACACTCAAAAACACTCAAGCTGGCCCTACTCAGTTCCCTAAAACCTCAGCCTTAGTTTGAGCCTTTAGTCTCACCGGCTGGGGAGAGGCAGTTGGACAGCAGGCCCCAAGCATGGCAGGACCCAGAGAAGCATCAGCAGACAGGCCATGTGAACAGTTCTAATACCCTGGGCAAAGGAAGACAAAGGGACTTGCAGACCATTTGTTAATATATTTAGTAAACCCTTAGAGCTGTTTCAAGAGTGTATACTTTATTTAGCCCAGGCTTGGGCAGATTCTAAATAAGCAGGGATAAGAGTAAAAAAAAATTTGTTGTTACATACTGCATTGACTGAACTTGAATTCACGGTGCCAGGGTTCTGTGAATTATTTAAATAGACAGATTAAATTTTTTATTGTATGGCCCCAAGCTGAATTTTATACATGGGTCATGGGAGATTGAATAATTGGTTACATTTCTTCATTCTTCCTCATTCTTCCTGGTATCTACCCCTTTTGCCATTTGACTTTGCAGTTCTCCCTAGAGATGGAGGGGAAATCCCTGCCCCTTGACTAGGGTGCAGGCATGTGACTTTGTGATGCAAAAGGAGGCTTTCTGCCTCCACCGTGAGGGGACTCTGCCAGTGGCCGCCTGCTCATCTGAGACAGATGAGAGCTCCATATGGCAGACCTGATCTGAACCCACAGGCTGGAGCCAAACCCAAATGAGATCAGCAAAACTGCCCAGCCAACCTGCAGATGCATGCAATAGAATAAATGCTTACTATTGTATGTCACTGAGTTTCAAGTGGTTGATATGACATTCCTTTGTCACCAGGTGACTGATACACTGGTCTAAGGATTACCACAGCTTTCCAAGGGATAGCAAGTACCACAGGAACCACTTGGCAGTAATCACACTTCTCACCACCACCACCATCATCATCCCTTTATCATCATTATTAGGAAAGAGTAATTGCTGTGAGCACTGAAGCAGTTTCTGAGTTTGATTCCTAGTTCTGCTTCTTAATAGCTCTGTAATCCTGGGCAAGTTACTGCGTTAAACCCCAGTTTTCTTATCTACTTACTTCGTCTACCTCTTGGGGATTCCAGTGCCTCTTAACACAATGAAAGCTCTGAGAAGTTCTTTAATTAAAGAAAGCCTTAACTTTGCTTCATCTGGTTTTATCCAAAGTTGTTTAACCATGAAATCCTTTTATTTGCAGAAAACCATTAAATATCTCCCGGGACGCACATCAGTTGGGACATGAGAACTGGTTTTCAAGTGTTGCTTAGTGGCCAGTAACGTGGTCAGATGCCCTCCATGCAGAGGAGCCTTTGCCTGGTTCTAAAATATTTCCTTTCTAGCAACAATAGAACTTTACTGTCTTTTTCTCATTTTCTGCTTAATATAATAATGATCGGAAAGCCTTGCTTTAACTGTCCAATTTAAGCACTAAGTCTTTTGGATAACTTTTCAAATATGAGACAGAACTCAATCCATTTAAAAGTGGAAGATTAAAGTCAAAATTATACTGCCTACAGAATCACCAGTTTTCCTTCATTTCTTTTTCATGTCAATGCACACTGTTCCAAAAGCCAAAACCTCACCTCTGAACCCTTGCCAGAGGACCAGGTTCATGTCTTCATCATTGTGCTGAACATTCTTACCAGCACTTGAAACTCAGAATGTCCAGAATGAAACCAACAATCAAGTGAAACTGTTCTTCCGATTTCTTCAGTGTAGTTAATGACAATGCCATCTTGCTGGGACCTGGGCTAGAAACCTCAAGGTTATTGGTCCTTTCTCTTGCTCTCTCTGTTTCCCTAAGCCCAAGCATTTACTGGTCTTATAGATTTGACCTCTGTCCTGTCTTTTACATCAGTCACCTCCTTTTTCTTTCTATGCTCAGGGTCAGGGGTAGCAAACTTTTAATGTAAAGGGCCAGATAGTAGATATTTTAGGTTCTGCAGGGTCATATAGCAACTCTTCATCTCTGCCATTGTAGCCTGAAAACAGCCACAGACAATACCTAAATGCATGGGCATGGCTGTGTTCCAGACAGGCTGACCGATTATGGTGGGTTATTTGCTAGCTCCTGCTCTAGGCTAGCTTTCTTTATCTTCACAGCTAAAACCTGCATTTGTTTAGGGATTTATAGATTGGTTTGTGCGTGTGCGTGTGTGTGTGTGTGTGTGTGTGTGCATTTGTGTGTGTGTGTGTGTGATGTTTTGCAAGCTCACAGCCATTCCACACTGTAAGTATTGTCTTAGTTGGCAGAAGAAGAAATTGAGTTTGGAGGGATAAAGGGACTTCCAAAAGTCCCACAGATAGTAAGTGGCAGAGCCAGGATTCAGACCTAAGTCTTCTGCCAAATTATCTAATATTCTGCCCATGGGAGTAATCTGGGCCACCAGCTCCTCCTCTGTGAACTCCCAATCTTCTGTCTCCATCTTCAACATTTGTCCTCATAAATGACCACACCATTTTCTAAGTTATAGCCTGCTTCACGTCACATCTCTGCTCAAAGGCTTCAAAGGCGCTCTGTTTCTCAGCTAGGTACAAACTCCTTATCTAGTTTTCAAGACCTTCTATAGCAGAGTCACAATTGCCTTTCCAACAATAACTACATGGTTGTCCTGTTGGAATCATACTTGTCACCCAAGACCTACTTCATGTGCTGTTTCCTGTGAAGAATTTTCAAATCTATCCAACTGTCATGTGTTGGTTTCTTTGGGAAGTAATCTCTGAGTTAGAGCTTAGCATATAGGATGTTTATTAAGGAGTATCCTTGGGGTCAACCCCTGTGGAAGGGAGGGGATGAAAGCAGGAGCTCTAGTGATGGGTCAACAACAGATGCAGCCAACACATGGGGAGCTCTGGAGCTAGAATGATCCTTACGAGGTATACTGAGTCGAGCCAAGATGTCCAAGCTTTTGCTTCCACATCAAACAATCAATAGATGTGGCTTCTTGGGAGAAGGTATGACTTTAGACAAGGTAGCTCTCTGTAGATGGGACAGTCCCTGAAGGGGCTGACAGCTGAATGGTTGTATGTCATCAGCACTCCCAGCAGCTGAGACAATGAGTCTGTCATTGAAAGGTAATCATGGAAATGTCCACCACATCAACCTTATGTTGAGTTTCTTTGTAACTCTTTTATTTTTTTAGAAATTTATTTATTTTATTTATTTAGATTTGGCTGCATTGGGTCTTCGCTGCTGCACACGGGCCTTCTGTAGTTGCGGCAAGCGGGGGCTATTCTTCCTTACGGTGCACGGGCTTCTCATTGCGGTGGCTTCTCTTCTTGTGGAGCACAGGCTCTAGGCACGTGGGCTTCAGTAGTTGTGACTCGCGGGCTCTAGAGCGCAGGCTCAGTAGTTGTGGCGCACGGACTTAGTTGCTCCATGGCATGTGGGATCCTCCTGGACCAGGGATCGAGCCCATGTCCCCTGCATTGGCCGGTGGATTCTTAACCACTGCACCACCAGGGGAGTCCCTCTTTGTAACTCTTTGATTTGACATTTCTTACACAATTTACTGTAATCTGCTTTGTTTTACAGTTGTGTGTACACTTGCATTTCCAAACCTGTATTATCCCCTTCTTTGCAAGTTAAAGGACACAGTATGGAAAGAGCATGGATTTCCAACACACCTGGCTTGAATCTCAGCTCTGCCTCTTATTAGCTGTCACCTTAGGCCAGTCCTTTAACCCGTCTGGGCTCCTGCTTCCCGATGTGGAAAATCATAGCGCCGAAGTATCACAGAGTCTTCATGAGAGTAGCATGAAATGACAAATACAAAGGGTTTGGCTCATATGAGTGCTTGATAAGTATTAGCTTCTTCCATCTTGAAGGATGAAACTCATTTTGGTGTCCACCAAAGCAACTGTCATAGTGCCATAAACATATAAGGCACTTGATAACGTCTTTGTTGAACCTTTGAAAGCTTCTTAAATTCATTCCTACTGCTGATATGAATTCCTTATATGTGTATGGCCTATCCATGTTGGATCTAACTTACTTAGAGACTTTGGGAAAAGAACTGAGTGAAAGACAGTGAGAGGAGGGGGGTTGGGAGAAGGAAGATAAAAGATCTTATAATGTTTCTTTGTATGGGTTTGAGTGTCTGTATATGCATGAGGCCATTGGGACCACTGGGTAAACACTTCCTGAGTGTCTCTTGTTGAAAATCCATCATTTAAAAACCATCTGTCTTAAGAACCATAGGACAGCAACAGAATCACAAAAAATTAACCAAGGCCTTTGTCCTCATAGCTGGCCGTGCTTAATGACAGTCTGGCCCTCTCCTTGCGGCTACAATCTCTTTTGCGGCAAACAGCAGTAAATGTCAACTCTGAAAGCCACCCAGTTTGACAGCAAGTGATTTAAGCACCAAGGGTGACAAGGAGACCATATTTTATTGAGCCATTGAGCTGGCTTTGAGGACTTACTTGCTGGCATTTTACATCAGATGGGCAAAAATGCCTACATTAGCAGATGCGAAGTGTTGGCCTGGGAGTTCATATTTAAAAAAAAAAACAAAACTCAGTTTGCAACAAAAGAGAGAAACTGGAGCTGACTTTCCACATTGGTTTAAAAATGAATTTTGGAAAATTCTCGTGATCCATGTTCATCTAAGTATAAATTCCAGAGAGTTATACTGTCCTTATCCTAACTAGTAGGTAATTGTGTACCTTGGATGCTACCACTTATAACTTTCCAAGAAGCCCCTGAGATTTGCAGCAATTTCTTGATTTATCTGAAAATTCCTCATTTCAGTGGAATATTATCAGTGGCATTTTGCAAAAAATGAAGCTTACTAACACATAATGCCTCATTTCTTATCACTGTTGTCGCCTTGAATGCAAAGCGCACACGCACTTGTGCAGGCTAGACCCTTTACAAAGCTACCCATCCGGGTAGGTGAGTGGGGGCTGAAAGCAGGTGTAGAAATCAAGCTCTGGCCGCATCCGTCACAAGGGGACACCTTTCTTAAAAAGCTCAAATGCTTTCATTGAAGGCAACTAATTTTCATAATTTGAATTCTCTTTGTTATGCATAAAAGCTCAAAGAAAACTAGATACCATATAGGGAATGGAGAGGAAGGAAGGTGGGTGTGATTATTAAAGAGTAACACAAGGGATCCTGGTAGTATAGAAACTACTCAGTAACTTGACTGTGGTGGTAGATACACAAATATATGCACATGTGATAAAATTGCATGGAACTTACATGCACACACAAATGAGTACAAGTGAAACAGGGAAGATCTGAATCATATCAATGTCAATAGTTTTGTTGAGATATTGTTCTGTAGTTTTTGCAAGATGTTATTTTTAGGGGCAACTGGGTACAGGGCGTATGGGAGCCCTATTATTTCTTAGAACTGCATGTGAATCTACAGTTATCTCAACATAAAAAAGTTCAATTAAAAAAATAGATACTCCAGACTTCACAACAGGCTATGCCTTTAGTAGGGTGGTCCTCTTCCTCTTTATGGCAAAGCTTCAACTTTCTCAGCTAGTGGGAAAAGATGAATGACTTACCCTGTTTTATTAATAATAACATGACTTGGCCAGGACTGGAGGGAAATGATTCTTGATCACTGTCTGTGTGCATTACAATGACCTTATCACAAACATTTTTTTCCACTGACATTTAAGAGAGAATATAAATATGGGTGTGAATGTTTTAAGCAAGCCCCAAGAGACAGGAGCTTGAGATTACAAATCTTCAGAAGTGTTTTAATAGTCTGTCAAACTCAGTTGACAATGTTTTATCAATTATGGAAGCTATTTCCATAATGATAAAATTAATGGTCAAGAAGGAGATGGAGAATTTCTTTGACATCTAAGCATAAAATTCATCCCAGGGGTTTTACAGATAAATCAAACCCAGTGCTCCCTTTGTTAATGAAGAGAACCCATATCAAGAGGATACTTCAGTTCCAGAAACATCACTAGTAGGGAAGGAAATAATAGAGAAAGTACAGGGAAATGTTCCAGGATGTCAGATAAAAGGCAGCCTAGATTAAGAAAATATTAAATAGTAACTAAAATGAAATCAAACATCACACAAAACACACATCACTGTGGGGATGCTTGGACTACGGTTTCCATGCTCTTTGTATCTTTAGTTTGCAAAAGAGACTTCAGGTGATGGAGAGAGACTCCCCGTTGAAAGAAGAGCGTATATTGTCTCCCTACCCATGCTTCCACAACTCCACACTCAGCCCATTTCTTTTTTTTTTCCTGGAGACATAATATCATAAGCACATAAACCATAAGCACATCTGAGAGCATATTAAGAAACCAGTTTTTAAATGTCCTAAGTGTACCACGCACGATATGTCCCTCTCTTCACACCTTAATTTTGCCTCCTTTTATTCCACACCTATTATGTCTTTCAGATTTATTTGGTAACGTTCCACCAATGCTGGAGGAAACTTAAAGATGAGCCCCTTTATCCCTTAAATAGCTTTAAAGTCAAATAAATAAATATACATTAAATAAGTCTGACACAAAATAACATTTTTTATTTTCCCAAGCTACTTCAGAGAGGGATAATATCCCTCACATAGAAGGCGCTAAGTGCCCTTGCGCTTCTATAGTAAAATTGATAGTTTCCTCTATTATAGTTAATGCTAGCAATGAACTTGGCCAGGGGGTTTGTCCAGATCAAACAAACCCAGAGCCTTTCATTACAAAATCTCATCAGGCACAGCTGATCCTATACAAGGCCAATGGCAGGTAAGTTTCTTCCCCATCTGCCATCTCAGAATCATAGAAAACTTACATTTTAATCTTTGAAGAAAATGTTCCCTTATTATTTGAGAATAGTAGGGTTCAATGGATTGGTTTGGGACTATCTAGGGATCATCGGAAAGATAGTTCAACAAGGCTACTTTGTGATAAACTATTTTTCAGAGCCTTTGGCCAGGAATCATTTGTTTGTACCATGTAAGTTTTCCTTTATTTAGCCAATGGGGCTTTCTGGCTTTAAAGGCTTTTAAGGACAGGGATCACTTATCTTTGTATATTTTATAAGAATGAACCCCAGTGTCTAGAGTGGACCCAACTGAATTTCCGCCCAGTGTGATCGTGTTTCTCTCCCACACGGTGTTCACTGGCCCCATGTATTTACTCACACCTGTCAGTGGATTGATTCCTGTGGTTCTTCAGACATCAGGATAATGGCCAAAGTCCTCTGGGTCACTTTCCCAGCCCCGCATGATCTGCTCCTACCAACTTCTGTAGCCACACTGGCCCCTTGCCTTTCTTCCCCAAGCTCCTCAGCCCCATGGTAGAGCCTCACCGTGTCCTCACTGGAATCTTCCCTGAGCTCCTTGACCAGCTCATCCCCCACAAACGGCACTTAGCACATGCACCAATCCTGGACACCCCCATCAAGGGGTGATTTTCCATTTATTTGTGAGCTTTTAAAAATTAATTCCTGGCTTCTCCAGTAGACCATAACTTGCCTGGTGACAGAGTTTGTTTCTTCCTCCTTTGCCATGAAATCCCCAGCACCTAGCACTGTGCCTAGCATATGGTGAGCATCCAGTAATGCTGGTTGAATGGATTCATGAATGCAGGATGCAAAAATATTTTACGGGTGGCCAGGTTTAGAAGTGGGTGGGTAGGAGAGAGAAGAAATAGAAGGGAGCACGGGAAAAGCAGAGAGAAAGACAGGGACTACAAGGTATAACCTAAGTATTTTACAAAAGCAAAGAAGGATCATATAATTACATCCCCAATACAAGAGAATGAATTATATGATGTAAACCAAACCCATGTAAAGATGCAAGAATAATTTCTCAGTTCGTTCGTTCAAAAAAATACGTCTTAAGCAGCTACCAAGAACAGTGCTCAGTGTTAGGGGCACAGCAATGGACCAAACACTCTAAGTTCCTGCTCTCAGGGAGCTTGAGTTCTATTTTTGAAAATATTTAATGTAGAAGCTGGTGCTAGAATATGTAGAAAAATAAAGGAGGATGAGAGGGAGACAGTACAGAAGGTGCTGTGTTAGATAGGGTGGTCAGGAAAGGCCTCTTTGATGGGGCAGTGATCTGAACGAGGCCAGGGAGGAGGCTTGTGAATCCTGGAGCAACAGGCTTCCAGGCTGAAAGAAGAGCAAGTTCAAAGGCCCAGAGGCAGCAGTGTGCTTGGTAGAGGAACAGTTAGAGAGGAATGCAAATACCTTCCCCAGATGTGGGGTTTTCCTCTTACTGCTCACCCATTGGTGCTCTCCTGCCTTCTCTGGGTAAGTTCTCCTGGGCCTGGTCGGGGGAGGCTCTGCTCCTTTAAGCCATGAGGGATCTCAGTTTCCTATATAAGGGGATCTAGCAACCAGGAGCTTTGGGGAGCCTCTTCTGCCTTAACTCTGCTTTTGTCTTAACTCTGACTTATCGGCCATCCACCTTTCTCTCTGGGATGTTCTCATCTTGCCCTTTATGCCTGACTGCCTGCAGTGCCCTTGCCATCTCTTGACTGTGACACTCAGCCGACGGCTACCAGGTTGACCTGACCTGGAATCTGGTTCTCCACGGCACAGACCCCCTCTCGGGGGTGCTCCCTCAGACTTTATTAGGTTCCTGGAGCAGAGCCAGCATGGGTTAGCCATCAGCAATCCTTGCCAAGGTGTTACCTGATAGACTCTTAGTGTTAGTCCTCCAGAGAAAACATCACTGTCAGAAATATCTGAGTAATTTCCAAACCCAAAGGCATGCTTCTTAAAAGGGTGCAGAAGGTATTGCAATGAGAGGGAGGGGGTTGTCTCCACTTAGCATGCTTAAGTCACATCCCTGATACAGTCTCTACATGATTGGAACATTGAACTTGTCTAGCAATGTCATTGACAGTCCTCTCTCTCCCAGGAGACGGAATTCAAGGCCACCAATGGCGCCCTATGTCTGTTCTGGATGATCCGTCTATAGAAGAGGGTGTGGAAACAAACAGTGCCACCCCTCCCTTAGAAATATACCTTAATGCTCAGTGACAATCTGGAATCTCACTGGCTGCTTTCTGCCTTTCCTCTGGAATTCAACAGTTGTTTGCATTTCTCTTAAGAAGATGCTGTTAATCTCAAGACATAAAAAACCATGCAGTTCCATGGTAGTTGGGCTTTTAACGAATACAACTAATCATTTCTAAGGGCTGGTGGAAAGGATTGTAACAAGGGTGTAGATGGAGAAAGTATGAAGCCACTGTTCTTTATTATTGCCCTAACGTGCTGTGAAAATAAACTCAAATATTGTAACAAAGAGATATAATATTGCCTTTTTCTAGGCTTGGATAGGACAGAAAGAATTCTTTTAAACTCTTAAAGGTTATTACAGGACCCAGTTTATAAGCACCAGCTATTACATTACAGGTGAGAACTTGGATTCTGGCTGCACGTAACGTACAAGAGTGCATTTGAAAAGATAGCAGAATCCTCTTGTCATCTTTCTCCTAGCCGTAGTATATATTCCATGGTTAGTGATCATTAATTATCAAGTTATTGATAGAAAGTGCTTCTTTTAATACTTATTTGTTCAACCTAATAGTTGGTTATTTAAACAACAGTTTATATTATAGGACTTACTAACTCATCGAACCAATATTTATTAAGCTTTGGCAAATGATACGTTATACTGATATCTATTCCTTTGTTCATATATCTAATTTGTCTTATTGAAAATATAGTGTTTAGAGATTAAGGGCCCTTAATAGGATCTTTCTTTGCTGTTTAACTCAAGACAATGATGAGTATCAATGACTACATATACTTTCTCTGATGAACAGAGAGAGAGAGAGAGAGAGAGAGAGAGAGAGAGGGTTGGTGGTAGGGGGGAGTATAACAGTAACATAAGTAATAAAAGTTCCACATTTATGCATTCAGGTTATGATTAATTTATAAAACGAATGAATATGCATAAAAAACACAAAATATAAATGGGTTGAACTCTGTGGTGGGCATTCTCTCATTCTGGCTGCCCTTTCCTATTGGCACTCCAGTTTCCTTTGGGGGAATTATGAAATCTCAGGGCAAGTCTCCCAGGAGATCTCTGGTGTAAGAATCCCTTTGGCTTAAATTTGCCAGAAGTTTTAGCCAAGAATCCCAACCGATGTATACTTAATGAAGAACAAGGGAAGGAAGGAAATAAATAGTGCTCAGAATTTCAGACCACATCTTATTGTCAATGATTAAGATACCGTATCTTAATGTCAATGAACATGGTGGAAATAAATGGGTTCATGCTTCATCTTAAATGTCTTTGGATGGAAAGTGCTTCATTAGGACAGCAGATTACTATTACTGACTGCTCACTGGGGTATGAAGAGGAGAAAAAAATCAATAGTCACTACCTTCCTTGGTCAATAGTGTTTTCTAAATCCCTATGTAGTCTAAGCTGAGTTATTTCACTTTTTAAAACTGTGAGTCATGAACAAAAAAATTAGCATAAAGTAAGATGCTTCTAACATTAAGAAAAGTACTTTCTATTTATTCTCCTCTATTGTCTACTCATCAAAACCCTGTGTGTGCCGCCTCTCTCTGTCAAGGGGGGTGTGTTTCAAGATCCTTCCTGCACCATCAACAGGGCTGAATGACCTGGCACTGGGGCAGATCAGGGGTGGGATGGGGAATTGCTGCTCCCCTCCCACCCCTGCGGACTTAAATTTTGCCACAGAAGCATCTTCTCCATGGGTTACTGAGATAATGAACTATTTCCTCATAGTATTCTTTGTTCACAATCCATGGCATGTTAGATGGAAAGGGTACTTCAGACATCATTTGGTTTAACCCTGTCACATTTTGGAGGAGAAAACAGAAGCTAGTGTAAAATAACACAGTTAATTTGGGTGTGAGAGGGCAGACTGGAGTTTTGTTCCTAGACATGACTTTAATCCTTTCATTGAAGCCATTGACTTTCTCCCACTGAAACCATTGTGAGGCACAGTGCTGTGGTCAAGTGCCCTACTTAATAAAACTGTACATTCGTTTACGACTGTAGGCAACACTGTCCAATAGTACTTTCTGCCATGATATAAATTGTCCACGACGATGCGACTAATGGACACTCAAAATGTGGTTGGTGTGGTGGAGAAACTGAGTTTTCTTTAACTTTTTATTGTGTGAGCACAGAGAGTTCCCTATGTCTTTCTCCCAGCTTCTCCTGACATCAACAACTTACATAACCCATTACACTTGTCAACATGAAGGAATCAACCTTGATACAATACTACTAACTCACCTACAGGCTTTATTCAGATATCACCAGTTTCTTCTACTAGTGTCTGTTTTTCTGTCCTAGGATCCAATCCAGGATCCCACATTGCAGTTACTCATCGTGTCTTCTTAGTCGTGAAGGACTGAGTATTTAAGTTGATTTGATTTAAATTTAAATAGCCACATGTGGCTAGAGACTACTGTAAGAGACAGGGCAGCTGAGAACGTACAAAATACGTTCACGTCCGTTACTTTCTTTAATTCTGGCGACAACCCAAACCTATGACTTATCTCATCACATCACTGGTAAGTGGCAAAGTGGCTGAAAGCTTCCAGGGTTTTCTGACCCTCGGCTGCATGCACTTCCCACTATACCACAGCTGCTTCCCCACAGTGACACGTGTGACTTAAAACTCACAGGAGACTCTGATGTAACATCTATTACTAAGATATGTGGAAAAATCTATATGTCTTAGAACATCTTTTAAAAAGCAAACCACCCTTTGGAGTGGAAAAGGTCTCAGTATTCTGGAAGAACGACTCATCCTCTCTCTGACCTCGAGATAGATGTTGGATCCTAGACCCCAGTCTTGGGACCTCTTGTGTATTTACACACTCTCTCTAAGTGATCTCATTCAGTTCCTTGGCTTTAAATAACATTTATAAATTGATTGGCCCCAAATTTATATCTCCAGGCCAAACCTTGCCCTGAAACTCCACCTGCTTCCCTCCCATAGTCATGGGAATGTCTCACGGCATCTCAAAGTGAGAATTTTGCATGCTCTCCGATGCCCAGTCCAGGCTTTGCCAAGTCTTCACAGCTCTGTATATGGCACCACTACTATTCATTACTCAAGCTGAAAACCTACAAGTCATCCTTGATTCCTTTCTCTCTTGTTCTCGTTTGCAACATCCAAACCATCTGCAAGGGCTGTTTTTCTCCAACATGTATCCACGATCATCCACCTCCTTTGAAGCCTCATCTTCTCTTACCTGGGTTGCTGCCACTGCTGCTAATCGGTCTCCAATCAGACCTTGTAACTTCCCTCTTTTGAATCATCTAACAGCTTCCCACTGTCCTTAAAATAAACCCCAACCACCTCAAGATGTCTTTAAAGGTCCTAGACGATCCCCTGTCTACTTCTCTGATTTCATTCTCTGTACTCTTGATTCACACCTTTCCAGCCAAATCAGACTTCTGTCAAACCGAAAACTCAAACCCACCAAATAAGAACTCATCCACTTCAGGGCTTTGGCAGCTGCTGTTCCCTCTGTCTGGAAGTTGCACCTCCAGATCTTTGCATGGCTGGTTCCTGGTATTAGGGTCTCAGCTTAGCTGTCACCTTCTCACCGAGACCTTCCCTGACCGCCCACTCACTTTCTACAACATTGCCCCAATTATTCTCTCCGTAGCAGTTATCCACTCTCTGAAATGATCTTGTTTGTCCTTTGTGTTCCCTTGGTTATCTCCAACAGGGATGTCAGCTACCTGAGACCAGAGACCTCCCCTCTTTTGGGCACCGTATCTCCAGCACCTATAAATGTTTGGTACGTGGTAGAACCTCAATAAATACCATTGAGTGAATGAATCAAAGAGGGCTCACACACCGACATTTATGTGTCAAGTCCATTCCTATTGCCTCATTAATGATTTTCTGAGTGGCATTCAGGGTCAGCCCATTATTGTGTGTCTCTCTCTGGGCCTCACAGTCATGTGGGTAACAGAATGACACACCAGAAGTCATAGCCATTGTGTTAGATAGGCTAGATGAGGTGAGGCTGCAGTAACAAATACCCTGAAAACCTCAGTGGCTGAAGACAACAAAAGGTTTTTACTCACACAAACTCCATTGCAGGCTGGGCCACTCTCTAGGGCACCCCTTCTCCATGAGGCATTTCCACTATCTAGACTGTTTTGATATTATCATGCTGCCATCATAATCCATGGCTCCCTGGTCTCCTAGCAGGCAAAGAGAGAGCTGGCAGGTCACACACCAGCTTCTGAATGCTTTGGCCCAGAAGCAAGAGACTCTTTTTCTTTCTTTCTTTCTTTCTTTTTTTAAAGAAAGGATAATGAATGGATATTTACTGAACATTTAAAATATATGATACATTATGTTGCGTGTTTTTGGAACATCGTGGTCATTTATCACACAGCACCCACCAGCTTATACTTGAATATGACAGAAGGGATTTACCTGGTTAGATCTTAACATCACTTTTAGGTTATTTACAGATAAGCTAAAATGCATATTAAAAACTGGTAATTTTTCTGGATATAAAATTATAAACCTAATTCTAATTTATTAGCTATTTACCATTCTTTTCTTATAACTGGACATGCGAAAAGGGTGAACATCTTTGCCAGGTTAAAAGGGATTATAAAATGAACAAACACTCTTTTTGATCACAGCCCATTAGCCAGAGCTGCCCACAAGACTCTGCCTAATTGCAAGGGGGCTTGCAATATGGAGGAGTGAATGACTATTTGGTGAGGAAAATGTCTCTACAACAGTCCACCCTTGAACACACATAAACCAACTCACACCTGTCCAAGGGAGATTATCTGAAGTCCCACCTAGTCCAGCTCTAAGTCCTGGATCTGCAGGCGATGTGCTGTATGTAGCATCGCTTCTGGGTCAGGATAAAGCTCATGATGGTCCAGACCTGTGAACTAAAATGACAGATTATCTGCCCCCTCCCCCCATGCCCAATATACAATGGTGGTACAGGGATGGGGCAACCACAAATCATGCTCCCTTCTGGAAAAAAGAATATTGTAAGACATAAAACAGTAGCTGGTCAATAACAGGGTTCAACCTCCTGCACTGCTGGTGGGAATGTAAATTGCTACAACCACTATGGAAAACAGTATGGAGGTTCCTTAAAAAACTAAAAATAGAACTACCATATGACCCAGCAATCCCACTACTGGGCATATACCCTGAGAAAACCATCATTCAAAACGAGTCATGTACCACAATGTTCATTGCAGCTCTACAATAGCCAGGACATGGAAGCAACCTAAGTGTCCATCGACAGATGAATGGATAAAGAAGATGTGGCACATATATACAATGGAATATTACTCAGCCATAAAAAGAAACAAAATTGAGTTATTTGTAGTGAGGTGGATGGACCTAAAGTCTGTAATACGGAGTGAAGCAAGTCAGAAAGAGAAAAACAAATACCGTATGGTAACGCATGTATATGGAATCTAAAAAATAAAAAAAGGTACTGATGAACCTAGTTGCAGGGAAGCAATAAAGAGGTAAGCATAGATAATGGACCTGAGGACATGGTGTGGGAGGGCGAAGCCGGGGCGAAGTGGGAGTAGCATGGACATGTATACACTACCGAATGTAAAATAGCTGGCTGGTGGGAAGCAGCAGCACAGCGCAGGGAGATCAGCTCGGTGCTTTGCGATGACCTAGAGGGTGGGATAGGGAGGGTGGGAGGGAGGCTCAAGAGGGAGGAGATATGGGGACATGTGTGTGCATATGGCCGATTTTTACTTTGTTGTGCAACAGAAACTAACACAGTATCGTGAAGCAATTATACTCCAATAAAGATCTATTTAAAAAAAAATAACAGGCTTCAAGATTCTGCACAGTGTGTGGCTCCACCTGTTGAAGTTTCTTCCTTCTTCATTATTTTCCTTGGTCAAATCTGAAGTAGGTGTTAGGGGACACGTCCTGTTAGAGAGATGAATGGCTTTCTCAGCCCATTTCCTGCTTGCAAAATATTAAATCTCAAATAGATTCTTTCGAACCAATAGCAGTTTTCTCATCTCTCTGCTTCCAGTCAATTCTATGAGCCAGCAACCACACCCATCGTTCTTTTAGAGAAATGATCCAATCTTTATTTCCTTGCTTTCTTACTTCCGTGGCCCTCCATGTCACAACTTCATGGTGCTTTTCTGCTTTGGTGGGAAAGCTACTCCTTTTATAGGCTTTTACCTGGAGTCTTTTTATCCAGCGGAAAGGTTTCATTGAGCACCATACCATTAGTCTGATTTTTTTCCCTCAGTTGCTTTGGATCTTTGTTGCTTGAATCTCTTCTCAGTACTATTAGGAATCAGGAAGTGGTCCCTTGACCAGCTTTATCAGGCCTCAAATTTTTGGAATGTATTTCCTTTCTTTTCTGCTTGTAAAACAGTCAGTTCTTTCTTGAGCTCATCTCTTTCTTCTTACACTTTGCCACACAGAGTCAATAGCAACCTCTTCCCCAGGAGCGGTAGGCTTACTACTCTGTGATCGCCTACATTTTGGTCTCCTACGTTCTTGCAGCCAATAGACTGCATAACAAGGAGGAGCATTTCCCCAAAATCTGACATTTGTTTCCTCACTGTCCACCGCTTAACCATTGAGGCAGTGCCACAGATTTCCATTTTGAGTTCTTTTGTTATGGCCGCACTCAGACTAGGTGATCTCCCAGATCCCTTCACACCGTAACGTTCCAAGATTCCAAGACGACGCACCTTGGTCTCTCCTACAGTAAAATCCTGTTGCTGGAACATTATTGAAAAACACTAGTGAACACTATTGAAAGCACATGCATGACACTTATAAAGAAATCAGTATACAGAGTAGATACTGATGTGTATTTCCCTCCTACACTTGCCTTAAAAAGACAGAGCAGGAGAATAAAGAGGCAGTAGTGTGATCTCGAGTTGTAAGTCTTGTGTATTTTTGGTGTAATGGTATCATGTCAATACAGTAAAGGAAGAACAAGAGACAGAGAGCAATGGAAAAAGCAGTCCAGCATGACAAGGGAGGGAGGAACAGAACGTTAAAGGGTGTAATTGAGAGGAATCTTCCTGTAGTCAAAGAGGGTGTGGTGGGCAGAGGCTGAAGGGACTCCACCTTTTTGAGTCTCTGGCAGCTGCTCAGGCAAGGAGTTTATAGCCAACTTCAGGAAATGACTCAAGAAAGAAGCAGGGTTAGCAATGAAAGCTCGGGGTTTTAGAGAGCACTGGCGATGCCAGGCTTCAACGACTTTCTTTAGGGGTATTTGAGATTCTGTTAACCCTGGGCTTTGTAAGAGCCGTAGGCAAGTTAAGGGATGGGACTATATGGCCATGGTGGAAGCTGGTGACGCAGTGAGAACAGCAGGGCCCAGGGGCTATTTAACCCTTCTGCGTGTTGCCTTCTTTCTTCCTTTGTAAAGTGAGGATAATAAAAATACTTAGGTTGTGGTGAGAAATAAACAAGATAAGGCACATAAATAGCATAAAGTTAGCACTCACCAATGGCCAGTGCTGGTGCTATTGATGACGCTAATGATAACGAGGCCTCGCAGGAGGCAATGGAGGTTCCCAGCCTCATCTGCATATCATAAGCACTGGGAGCTTTTAACAACCCACTGCCTAGGAGGCATCTCATCCATTAAATAGGAATCGCTGGGGGCAGAATCCAGATATTAGCCCTCTAATATCTCCCCAGTGGATTCCAACGTGCAGTCAACATAGAGAGCTACTAGTTAAGGGTAACACCTCTAGAAAACAGGGATAACGTCTCAGGGTCAAATGCCTCTAAAAGTATTGTGCATTAATTAGGCAAAATTTGAAGAGATAGCATCTCAACGTAATGAGGATTGATCCACAGGAGTCGTGGGTGTGGACCTACGCATTCATACAATCGTTTAACGGATGTTTACTCATTCCCTTTATTTATTTCCATCTGGCGAGTCCCGGGGATTCATAGATAAACAAGAGAGGGAAACCATTATTGGGAGTTAATAATCAAGTGAAAGAGCTCAGCAACAAATCAACCCCAAACTTGAACAGCGGTGGCTTCAATGATAGATGAGTCACAAAGGGATCTCAGCTATTTTTATCATGGCTAGTTTCTTTTAAAAAGAAGTACTGAAATCAGTACATCAAAGTTTTGTTCAGTTTGGGTGGTGAGTATGTTGGTAGTTGTTACGTTATTTTTTTTTGCACTTTTCTCTGTTTGAAATGTTTAAAGAAGAAACTGCTACATTGTGCTAAGTGCTGTGATAGGGGTGAGATTGGGATGCAGTGGGAACGCAGAGGAGGGCCACCCGTCAGCTAGCTCAGAGCGGGCACGGGGAGGGAAGGCAGAAGGTCATGGAAGGCTTTCAGGAAACCACTGACACTTCTGACATGGGAAGGTGTCACAAGAGGATTTGCATTTTAGAAAGATGAATGGGGGAGAGAGCAGAGACATGCAAGCAGGGATATCATTAGAAGACCATTTGCTCCTGATGTGAACTTCATAAGGCCTAGACTAAGGCATTTCCAGTGGGTCGGAGGATCAGAGACCAGAGACATTCTGCAACGGATTGATAAAACTCAGCTACCAATTGAATGCGCAAGGTAAGGAAGAGGAAAGCAGGAATGCCTCATGAGTTCCTGGAGTGGGCTTTTGGGTAGACACAGTTCTCAACACCATTAACTCAGCTCTGGCTTTTAGAATGAGCGACAGATTAGAAAAGAAGGAGAGAAGATGCTGAGTTCTTTTGGGGGAACTGGTGCTTGTGCTGCACCCAAGTGTCCACAGCAATAGAATATATGGCTCAGGAGAGAGGTCCATCCTCTCTCCTGTATATGAGTATAGATATGGGGCCTTCAGTGTACAGTTCATCTCTGGAGGCGAGGGAGTAGGTTCAGACAACAGAGTGACCAATACAGAGCCCTTGAACACACCTGCTTTATAATCATGAGGACTAGGGTGAGAAGAAAATCCTTCCAGATGGGGCTGAGAGGAAGCAAAACAGACTAACAGAAGGTAAAATCAGGAAAGAGTTCTGACCCAACCCAAGTGAAGGTGTCAATATCAAGGAGAAAATAAAAGGTTAAAGAACAACAACATGGAGAAGTCAATAGGATACCCATGAAATTATCATTCAATGTAGCAATTCATTTGCAGGCCAATGGTGATTACAAAAGCTATTTCAGGACATGAGGTTGTAGAAGGTAAACTTGTAGCATGGAAGGTACTCATTAAACATTTGTTGGATTGAAATGCACTGGGTTCCTGCCAGCATGGGACAGGCCCTGAGGCTTGAGGCAGGGGTAGGAGATGCTGGAGAAGGAATGAGGTCTTTTATTGGGCTTCTCAGTTTGGCTTAGGACCAGGGGTTCTGCTGATGAATCTAGAGAGGAGCCGCCCTTTTGCCAGCCTGAGTTGAGTTTGCTTTTGCCAACATTCTACAGCTCTAATCCATTTTCAGTAAGTGTCACCCCTTTGCCATGTATAGAAACCGTAAGGGCAAAGAAGACACCGTGGGGGCTGATGACTCAGGATGTTTGGCAATGGGATAAATGAGCATTTCACCTTTCCTGCTGATAGATGGAGAGCCCTTAAGGCTCTGGTTCTCCTACTAGATTTTTGTATAGCTCCAAGCATGCCACTGGTACCCACAACAAACCATTAATTAAAGCTAGCTTCTGGTCCAGGTTTGAAAAGACCAAAGTTGCCATATGGAGCTGGGTGTGTGTGTATGAGAGAGCTTCCCAAGGGAAGAAACCCTGTCAGCTCTCGGTTGCATCTCCAGAGTACAGTGCCTTGTTCCTGCCACCAGTAGACATTTAGAAACTATCTATTGGCTGACAGTTGGGAGGAACTGGGGTGGAATCTTCTGGCACTGTGAATTTCCTTAGTACTTTCTTCTGATTTGGGCCATATGAATTGTATCATCTAGGTTCAACCAGACACAGAATCAATACATTTATATATTGAGATTTATTACAAGGAACCGGCTTATAGTATCGTGGGAGCCAGCGGAGCAAGTCCAAAATTTGTAGGGCAGGCAATCAGGAAGAGAAGTTCACGAGCAGAGTGGGGCTGTGTAGGCAGGGCTGAAGCTGTTGTCCACAGGCGGGATTCTTCTCCCTCTCTTTCTCTCTCTCTCTCTCTCTCTCTCTCTCTCTCTCTCTCTCTCTCTCT